>NC_133664.1:62589129-62734976 GCF_037893015.1 Macrotis lagotis | reverse complement strand
TCTCATTTGATCTTCACATCTACCCTGGAAAGTAAGTGCAATTATTATTCCCATTTTGCAGTTGAGGACACTGAGGCAAACAGAGATTAAATTAATTGGTCTGGAAGACATATGTGATGCTGATTTTGAACTTAAGTTTTCATGATAATGAACATGAAAAGTTTGTTTGTTTTTCATGTTGGCACTTTTTCACAGACCTGCAACTATATTTTAAAACATCTTACATTTTAAATAATTTTAAATACTTCTATAAATATATGTCAAATATATATCATTTTAAATAAAAATAAATATAATTTAATGTATTTGTTTTGATTTTATCTCATAATCAACATACCAGATATCACTTGAGGTAAAAGTTGCCAAATTGTAATATAATTGAAGATAAGTAATTTTTGTATATCACATCATCCATATTAAAAATTAGATTTTTAAAATTATTTGATCAACTTTAAAACTGAACTTGAAGATAACACATTTAGGAATGCACATACCAATCTCTTTTATCTATTCCCAGGAAACATTCTTTAAGCTATTTTCACATCTTTACCTTCCTCAACTATTCAATTTGTAGATTTTAAAAATAGCTGCTATAGCCTTCAACCAGGTTTTAAAAGCTTTGGTCATTTTTATCATCATTTAACAATAAATATTTCTTGAGTGCAGGGTACCTGCTCCACAACTAGATGCAAAGTCTGTTCAGAAATAGTTCATAGTCCCAGAAGGAGGCTGTGGACTGGAGAAATGACTAATTTTACACCTTCTCTTTCCTTTTCCAGTTATTTGCAAGGTTCTTATGAACAATTTGCCAGTTCTGATTTAAAAATCAACAGCCTAGCAGGTATTCTATAAAGCTTGTTATCAGAATTGTCAAATATTTGATCCCATTGATTGTTCTGAACATTTTTAACATGTATGCATAGATGGTCATTTGTGATCTTTGGGAAATTTATTTCTTATATTGAGGTTTTTTTAAAACATCAAAATGTTCCTGTAGTATGAATTATCTGAAATTTGGATTTTCTCATTTGTGATATTCCCAATCATTTATTTAATCTATGTAAAAATTTATATTGCTAAGAAAACTAAAATATAATTTTGTAGTTAATATTACAATAAAAGCAGGCTAACATCATAAAAATGATATTGCTTGGGGATTAAAGTTCATCATATAGGAAAGGTGTGTAATAAAAAAAATGTTGTCAAGTCTTATTTTTCTTTTCATTACTCTTTGTTGTCTCTAAAAGCACCTTAGAAATTATATGAAACTTACAGTTTTGGGGGGAGAGGTTGTATTGTCTGGTGGAAGATGGAGATTCTGCTTTCTATTACTTTTGAGTGTTTCAGTTTTCTATATGGAAAATGGAAAACTACCTGTCCACCTCCTGGGGTGTTACAAGAGAAAAGCAGCTTCCTTACTGAAAAAAAAAAATGCATACAGTAATAGCTCTGTTAACAAAGGAGATGCATTCCAGTGAAATACTATCTCTTGTCAGAAACTCCATTACAAGGGTTAGAAATAACATGGTTGTCACTGGGTTATATTTTAGGTCATTGAAAAGGAGGATTATGGTACAAACAATAGTGCTAAATACCGATAACATCACCATATAACATTTGATAAGATTGCTTAGATATCTAGGTAATTTGGGTGATATCTAGTATGTGGACCATGAAACAGAATCAACAGAATAGAATATTTATTTTTCCTTAAAAGTTGAATAATTGAGGGGCGGCTAGGTGGTGTAGTGGATAAAGCACCGGCCTTGGAGTCAGGAGTACCTGGGTTCAAATCCAGTCTCAGACACTTAATAATTACCTAGCTGTGTGGCCTTGGGCAAGCCACTTAACCCCATTTGCCTTACAAAAAAAACCCTAAAAAAAAAGTTGAATAATTGTACTTATTTACCATATTTTTTCTGCTGCAAAAGTCAGAAACCCCAAATCTTCCAGTTCGAAAATTTTCTGAATCCATATATAACACAGAAGCTAGAAAAGACATAATATACTATTCTATGCAGCTGTCCTTAGAAAAAGAACATGGATCAGGATTTCATATACTTGAATGTTGTCTTTTGTCATGTATTAAGGCTAGGAAATGGAGCAAGGGAGTCAGTAATGAGGGAGGTGGGGGGAGCATGGGAAGCCCATATAGGGAAGTAAGAGAGGATATTCTGCAAAATTTATCTATGATTAATCAGTTTTTTACAACTAGGAGCAGTTTGTATTTTTCCCCTTCATGTGTATACATAATTGAGAGGAAGAATTGATGCATATTACAGTTATTTGAGTACACGTCTCTCTATCTCTAAAATTGTGAAGTCTTCGAGGTCAGGAAATATCTCATTCCTCATCTTTCTATCTTCCATAAATAGCGTCATCTTAAACAAAACAAGAACTTAATAATGTTTGAGTTAAAAGGAATTTATAATAGGTAATTTTTATGCAACTTTTAAGGAAAAATAAATAATCTATTCCATTGATTCTGTTTCATGGTCCACGTACTAGATATCACCCAAATTACCTAGTATACTAATGCTTACTTCCAAATTCAATTCAAAACATTTTTAAGTGGATAATATATATACAAGTTACTTGAAAGATGATGGAAATACAAAGATAAAAATGAAAATGTCCTTATCCTTGAAGAACTTACATTCCACCAGAAGAGAACTACCAGAAGGATCTGTTAAATGATCTATCACTGTGTATTGAGAGATGTTTGGCTATATCAGTTAGACACACTGCTGTCCAAGGCAGTTCACAGGCTCAGTAGTAACTTCTCCAGTCCTTTAAGAGACACTGGTATGTAAAAACGACTGAGAGCAATGGATTGACTCTTATTTGCCATTGCAGATGACAGAATTGGCTTGTTCAGATCTTTCGTTGTGTTTTCTTTATTTCACTGAGGTGCTATTTTTTTGGAACCAAGTCACCAGTTCTTGTGTCTTCAACATCCAACTTGTTCTGAGATTCTTGAAACACTACACTTAAGTTTGATTTAAATATTCTACCATGGGAGGCAATTGACCCTCCCAATGACCTACCATTGACCTCCTATAGGATCAATGCAAAATATAGGCCTAGATTTTTATAAAGTATCTCAGCATGAATTACAAAGACCTAGCAAGCCCCTCCAGGGAAGACAGTTAATCACATTTCTGGGTTACAGATCTTGAAGCTTCAGTTATAAAAGAGAGCACTTCTATTTTTTTAAGTGATTAAATGCAGTTTTTTTAGACCTTCAGTTTAATCAAGATTTCTTTTTTCTTTTGTCAGTTGTTCTCTGACAAGTGAATACATTTCCAAGTATATTATGCTGAATGAAATTCCAAAAGTCCCATGAATACCCTTCTACCCTCATGATAACAAGGAGAACAGTGTAGTCTTCCAGAAAGAACGTCATAAACTTATTGCTGATTCTTAAAGCCAGTCTTATGAGAAAGAGGATATATGAGACTGTGACCAAGAATTCAAGTACATGAAATCCTGGTCCACTTTCTTCTTTTAAGGACAGCTGCAGGCCACCCAAATCCTTTGAATATTCAAATGGCTGATTTATTGACAGTGGTGGGTATCTCCAGGCTGCCCTCTGGCCTTTTCCATTTGGTTGCTTCTTCCATGAAGAAGGGTAAGTAAGAACTGACAGAAGCACCTTTCATGAAGCAAGTTTGGGGAAGGGTTTAAAGGGATGTAGTTCAATTAGTTCAATTCCTATGAAAGATATTTCTTTAATAAAGAGGTACAAAAAAAATCCACAGTGATTAGATATGCATGTCTTACATTCAGAATAAAATCAATGAGGCAACTTTTATTGTTGTTCAGGCATTTCAGCATGATCTGACTCTTTGTTACTCCAATTGGGGTTTTCTCAGCAAAGATATTGGAATAGTTTCTCATTTCCTTCTTCAATTCGTTTTACAGATGAGCAAACTAAAGCAAACAGGATTAAGTGATTTGCCTAGGGTCACATAGCTAGTAAGTGGTTGAATTTTTACTCATATCTTCTTGACTCCAGGCTTGGAATTCTATCTATTATACCACCTACCTAACCTTTCCTAGTAGCACCTTTTAACAACAGAGAAATTCCTCTTTTGTGGTAAAACCTAAATGAATAGGGTTGGATGAAGAAATCTCTAAGGATCTTTCCATCTCTTTAGACTCTGTGCTTCAGAATTCTGCATAGGACTTAAGAATCTGATTGTAATAGGATCAAAAGCAGAATTTATTTCCTGGAGGGCATAAGGGACAGATTGCTATCCTTTAATGGAAAGCTGATGCATTGAAATAAAAACTTTCAAAATGGACAAAGTAAGGCATAATTATTCAATTTACAAAATTATCTTCTCATCATGTCCTAAAAATAAAAGCTTATTTAAAAAAATCAATTCATATGGAATTTTTCTAATGTATAAGGCAAAGTATAGCAATAATGATAGAAAAAGCCGGATCCAACACTAGCCTTAAATTCAATAGGTAGACTGGCTAGTGATTTCAATGGTCATATTCTTATAGTAGTCTATAGGCTGCTCAAATAGAAATAGAGTCCTCTGGATCACATGAGGAATAATAACTGGGTTGTCTTAAAAGGTCATGTTATTATAAGATACCAAGTTAAGAAGAGCTAATGACACACAGTGTATTAGAGTTCCGGAAGAGCAGGTCTGGAATATAGTAGCAATAGAATCCCAAAAGAAAAGTATAGGGGGGCGGAGCCAAGATGGCTACAAGAAGGAATCTAGTCTGAGGAGCTCTCTGATAAAACTCATCAGCTAAGGACTCTAACTAAACTTTCGAGAGACAGAACCCACAGAGGGACCCAGTGAGGCAGTTCTCCTATTCAAGGTAACCTGGAAAAGAGCAGAAAGGCTCTGCTCCCCGGGTCGGAAGGGCGGCCGGCCGGAGGGGTTGCCCACCAGAACCAAAGAACTTCAGCCTCCCAGAGGCAGCCCCAGGGCGCTGGGAGCCTCAGCTCACAGCAGCAGGGGAGTCTCCTGAGTTGCACCCCGGGGAGCACCGAGCACAAAGTGGGGGAACAGTGGGGGACCTCTGCCAGAGCGAGCATTTAGAGCCCAGCCCTGAGGGCACACAGGGAGCAGCTTGGTCTTTCTGCAGCCTAGACCAGGAAACAGAAGCAGGCAGAGCTGGTAAGCAGGAGCCCCCAGGGCATAAGCCCATTGAGCAGAGGGAGGGGAGTGAAGAGAAGCTGCAAGCTCAGTCCTCTGCCCCTGGAACAGGACTCTGGGGCTCTGACCACATTCAGATCCTGATCGAAGTCTAGCCCCCCCCCCCCCATAGAACAGCAGCCCCCCCCCACCTCAGCCCCGTGGCAGAGGGGGGCGCTTATGGTCATTCACAGACCAGAAGGGAGGACAGAGCCTCACACACTGAGACCCCTGTGGGAGTGCCCCAAAAGCTCAGGAAGCACCCCCAAACCAGGCCCGGGCTGGGAAAATGAGCAAGCAGAGAAACAAAAGGAAGACTATTGAGAAATATTTTGCAAATGAGCCCAAGAAGGATCAAAATACTCAGTCTGAAGATGAGGAAGCACAAGCTCCTGCATCTAAAGACTCTGAGAAAAACAGAAATTGGGCTCAGGCTATGACAGAGCTCAAAAAAGATTTTGAAAATCAAATGAGGGAGTTGGAAGAAAAACTTGGAAAAGAAAGGAGAGAGATGCAGGAAAAACATGAAAATGACGTCAGCAGCTTAGTCAAGGAAATCCAAAAAAATGCTGAAGAAAATAGCATGCTAAAAACCAGCTTAGGTCAAATGGATAAAACAGTTCAAAAAGTTATTGAGGAGAAGAATGCTTTAAAAAGCAAAATTGGCCAGATGGAAAAAGAGATAAGAAAACTCTCTGAGGAGAATAAATCCTTCAGACAAAGAATAGAATTCAGGGAGATTGATGAATTTACCAGAAATCAGGAATCAATACTTCAAAACAAAAAAATGAAAAATTAGAAGAAAATGTGAAATATTTCATTGAAAAAACAACTGATATGGAAAACAGACTTAGGAAAGATAATTTTAAAATTACTGGAATACCAGAAAGGCATGATCAGGAAAAGAGCCTTGACATCATTTTCAAAGAATTACTACAGGAAAATTGCCCTGATATTCTAGAAGCAGAGGGCAAAATAGAAATGGAGAGAATCCACTGATCCCCCAGAGAAAGAGATCCCAAAAAACCAACCCCTAGGAATATTATAGCCAAGCTCCAGAACTCCCAAGTCAAAGAGAAAATATTACAAGCAGCCAGAAGGACACTCAAATATCGTGGAGCTGCAGTCAGGATCACTCAGGACTTAGCAGCATCTACATTGGAAGCTCGTAGGGCTTGGAATACAATATACTGGAAGGCAAAAGAGCTTAGAATACAGCCAAGAATGAACTACCCAGCAAGGCTGAATGTCCTCTTCCTGAGAAAAAGATGGACTTTCAATGAACCAGGAGAATTTCAAATGTTCCTTTTGGAATGGCCAGAGCTGAATAGAAGGTTTGATCTTCAGATACAGGACTCAGGTGAAGCAGGAGATTGGAGGAGAGGGGGGAAATATGAGGGACTTAATGAGGATGAACTGCCTGTATTCCTTCATAGAAAAATGACACTGATAATACTCATATGAACCTTCTCAGTTAATAGAGCAGGTAGAGAGAGCTTTTATAGCTGAAGCACAAGAGAAAGCTGAATTCGAAGATAAAATATGGTGTAAAAATGGAGTCAATAGAAAAAAAAAGGAAATGGAATGGGAGAAAGAAAAAGGAGAGGGGGAATAGTCCAAGATATTTCACATAAGATTTTTTTTATTACAATGAGCTATTGCAATGACATGGAAGGGGGGAGGCAAGGGGGAATGAGGGAACCTTTGCTCTCATCAAGAGGTGGCTAGGAGAGGAAACAGCAAATATACTCAATGGGGTATAGGCATCTGGAGTAAGAAGGAGGGGGGAGCAGGGGGAAGGGGTGGGGATGTGAATAAAGGAGGAGAGGATGGACCATGGAGGGGGGAAGACTGGTCAGATATAACACATTTTCTTTCTTACTTCTTGCAAGGGGCTGGGATTGGAAGGCCTGCCCAGGACCATGGGGCCAGGTGGATGCTGGGCTTAAGGGGTGGTATGGGGGCTCAGGGCTTCTTGGCCCCAGGACCAGGGATCTGTATGCTGAGCCAGTCAACGACCCTACAGCAGAGTCAGAGTGAAAGGAGAGAGAAAATATAGTACATGGTAGTGGAGAAATAAGAAAGGAGGGAGTTGCGATCAGCAATGGCAATGGTGGAAAAATATGGAAGTAACTTTTGTGATGGACTTATCATAAAGAATGAGATCCACCCACGACAGAGTTGTTGGTGTTGGAACAAAGACTCAAGCACATTTTTTGTTATTATTATTTGGGGGAGGGTGCAGGGCAAGTGGGGCTGGGTGGCCTGTCTGGGGCCACATAGCAGGGTGATCTTTGGGTGTCTGAGGCTGGATTTGGACCCACGTGCTCCTGGTTCAAGGGCCAATGCTCTGTCTGCCTGCCACCCAGCCACCCCTACTATTATTACTATTTTATTTTATTTGGGGTCTTTTTTTTTCTTCTTTTTGGTTTTTGCAGGGCAGTGGGGATCGGGTGGCTTGCATGTCACATGGCTGGGTGATTATTGGGTTTACGGGGCTGGATATGGACTCGGGGGCTCGTGGCTCCAGGGCTGGTGCTTTGTCCATTGCACCACCTGGCCATAGCTACAATTATTACTATTATTTTTTTAATTTTAATTTTTTTCTCTCCCCTTTACTTTTTCGCCCAAGCAAGTCTGTCTATATTCATGGGGGGGGGGAGGGGTATTTTGTTTACTTGTAAACAAGAATATTTTATTAATATAAAAACATTTGTACAAAATGAGAATAAAAAAATAAATTTAAAAAAAAGAAGAAGAAAAGTACAAACACGGTCCGAGTTCATGCAAATTAACAGTCAGTCAGCTTCTAAAGTTTTGACCAAATGTTCTATACTCTATTTAACTTGGGAAATACAGTGAGTCTTTTGGTAGCCTTTTGGGTTGTGGAATATATTGCTAACTCTACAACCCTCGTTACCCTGAATGTACTTTAATTATTGTTATTGTTGTTTATCTTTCATTCTTGAAGACATGACATTAGAGAGATGATGCCCTGACATTCATGTGAATTGGATTGGGGGGGGGGGGGGGCTGTGCTAGGTCACCAGTCTCACTTTCTCCTCCAGAGAATCTGGGTCCAGTGACCAGATTATGGATCAGGATGACTGGAAATGACCCTGTATGTGAGACAATCAGGGTTGAGTGATTTGTCCAGCATCACATAGCTTTTAAAGAGGCTGGATTTGAACTCAGGTCTAGTGCTCTATTCTCCTGCACACCTAAGTACCCCACTTTAATTGTGGTTAGCTCCTGGCTACCTTTAACATTTCTTACATGAAAAAAATGCCTATTTCTGTTTAGTGATACATGTTTTGTTGTTATTGCTTATTCATTTTCAGTCGTGTATGATTCTTTGTGACCCTTTTTAGGGTGTCCTTGGCAGAAATACTGGAGAAGTTTGTCATTTCCTTCTCCAGCTCATCTTACAGATGAGGAAACTAAAGCAAATAGCATTCAGTTACTGAGCCAGTCACTTAACTAGTGTCTGGGGTTGGATTTGAACTCATATCGTCCTGACTACAGGCCCAGCATGCTACTACTGAAAGCAGATCTACATAAAGTGCCAAACATAGTATAATAAAATTTAATTATGAAAGGATAATCTTTGTTTTCTTTCTACCTTCCCAAAATGCTACAGCTTAAGAAACAATAAAATTAATATTTTATAAGGCAATGTGGTTCATTGGAAAGAACATTAGAGGTGGACTTGGAGAACCTATACTACTAATTACTATCTGTATGACTTTGGGTTGTTCATTCAACTTTTATGTGTCTTGGTTTCTCCACCTGCAAAATGATGAAGTTGAGCCAGGTGACCTCGAAGGACCTTCCTAGATCTAAATCTTTGTTCCTATGATGCTTATGAGAATAGTTCTTAACTTCTTGGGCAAAACTATTCAAGGGATTATTACAGGGAAGGCAGGGATGCCTGTGTCTTTCACAAGAACTGATACCAAGACCACACTACAGAGTCTCCAGAAGAACAAGTCTTTCAGAAGCATGAGATATTTTGACCTTGTTGATAGTACTTCTTAGCAGATTGGACACAATAAATCATACACAGATTTCTCACAAACAGGAGTGTATATTTATTGAGCCTATGAGATTAAAAATATTCATTGATTACTTTGGGAACTCTGAGCTCAAAATCAACTATTAAATCTATTAAATCAAGGGTCCTCTACCTCTCATTCCTCTTTTTTTGGACAGCCTTCCCACACATTCTACTCACTATGAAATGAACTAAATTCTATAGTTTGCCAAGCATGTGGACATAAAAAAATTGATTAATTTCAATAGAATTATGTTCTCATTTACAATATATTCCTTATAACCATATAATAAGCTCTGAGAATCTTCTGGGGGTATACATACCTCATTGTGGGAAGTAGTTGTTCTAATTTATTGCTTTACATAGGGAATTAGCTTTAATAATCCATAAAATATCTAATTCATAAAAATTAATCTAATAATCCAGGACTTGGTACAGTTCCTTGCACAAAGCAGTACTTAATAAATGTCTATTGAATTGAAGTGAATTAATAAAATTTCTGAAAATGTCACTCAGACCTTATAAGCATGGGAAAACAGGATCAAAAGGGATTATAGTTTTATGGAACCTGATAGAGTTTAGGTTATGTGTTCATATAGCCCCAAGTCAATCATCAGATTGTAGCAGCTTAGGAAAAAGATGTCCTTACTTAGCAAAGTGTTCATGGGTATAAAACCTCACAGCCTAAGAAGGCCACTTCAAAAAGAAGTGTGGAATGAGTGAAGGCCCTGTTCTTGTTCTTTTCTTTTGATCACTTGAATCCCCTGTATCAAAGGCTACACTCTTCCCATTAATTTTCAATTCTGAAAAGATGCTCCCATCCTTCCTCTGGATTTTAGTAGAAGAAACCAAGTTTGACTTTTTTCAGGGGCTCAATAGTTCTTTGCCATCTGATCTCCCCTTTAGTTTCTTGTTGATAAAAATATTGCCTCTAAGAGGCTTCTGGTAGGAGACAGTACCTTTACTTCTTCATATATTTCATAGTTTCTCCAAACAGACTACATAGTTCTTTGTGATATACTATCACTAAGTAAAAAAGAAAAGAAGGAAAGAAGTAAGAAGGAAGAAGGAAGAAGGAAGAAGGAAGGAAGGAAAGAAGGAAGGAAGGAAGGAAGGAAGGAAGGAAGGAAGGAAGGAAGGAAGGAAGGAAGGAAGGAAGGAAGGAAGGAAGGAAGGAAGGAAGGAAGGAAGGAAGGAAGGAGGAAAAGAAATTCTAGTTCTTTACCTACCAGGCTACCTAGCTGCTTTTACTTAACACCTTTTTGAAATCTTCTGCATTTGTACAACTTAATTATATCACTACTTTGATTGATTTGTTGCATCCCTGATGCTGGATACTCCTTTCTCCTATGGAGATCACAATTTATTTATGTTCTGTGATCCTTTTCCATGGCTTACGATAAATTTTCCACAAAGGATCTACCAAACACAATAGAGGACTTCCTCCGAGTTGTTCAAGGATATCAAGTCAACACTCAGTTTGCCTATTTGTCAAGGTAGCAAGACAGAATAATGGGTAGAACATTGGACCTGGGATCAGGAAGCTCCAATAGTCAAAATTGAAAATATCTGGGGTAAAAAGTCAAATGCTTCTTCTTGGTAATCGGTTAAGAATAGGTATGACAGGTCAGTCATTTTGTACCATGAAGATTTGATCAATTAAAGAGAATGATCCAACTGCTACAGAAGTCATTTTTTCTTGGCTTAAATTTTTGTTGGGGATACCCTTGACATAGGAATATGTCATTCTTATAAGGATTTTTTAGAACTGAGCAAGAAGGTATATAATTCAGAGGTGATGATGAAGATGATGGTGATGGTGATGGTGATGGTGGTGTTAGCATGTATAAAACACTTTTGAAATTTCCAAAATGCTCTAAAATATAACACCTCTGCATAAGAAATCCTCTTTAGCTCTGAATATATGAATCTATGATGCTTTGATCCTTTAATACTTTAAAAATCAATTCTTGAGAACCTTTAAATTTGTATCACCCCAAGCAGAGTTCTTTTAATATGGATTTGGTAAGAGATTAATTTTTAAAAAACTAATTCAGTTAAGGGGAAAATATTTTTAAATGAAACCATTACATTTTTATTTTTTACCTATTCAGCTAATATTTGAATATTTCAAAAATTAATGACTGTGGTAGAACAGGTACTCCCCATATCAGTGAAAAATTCCAATATCTAACCATCCTAGCATCATGAAGATAACTACAGTTTATTCTCTGAAATCTTTTGTGGAGCATATGAAGGTTTAATAGTTCTGTAAATAATTGGACAAGGCCCTTCAAATTAAATTAATATATACCTTAATATTCAGTGACTTAAGTGAAAAGATGAAAACAGACAAAATATGCACTTATATTTGTATGTCTCTGGAGGCATACTCACATGTTAGAAAAGATGTCTCTTACTATCATTGTTCTATAGGAAATATGAAGGACCAAGACTTCAGACTATTCTGGAAACACTTGCATGAATAAATGCTATGTGAAATGAGCAGAACCAAAACATTGTACATACTAACAGCAACATTGGGTGATATCAACTCTGCTGGATATGTTTAAGCAGCACAATTATCAAAGAGAAGGATCTGTGGAGTTTTAAAAGTAGAACAAAAATAGAACAAAGCTTACTATTTTCAGTTTTTAAAAGTTGTCTTTACTATTACGCTTTTTTTTTCCCTCTCCAATGTTTTTTTCCCATTTTGATTTGATTCTTCTTTCATAACATGATTAATGTAGACCTATGTATAGCCTATATTAGATTGCTTTCTGTCAGGGGGAGGAGGGGGGGGAGGGACAGAAAAAAATTTAAAACTCAAAACCTTGCAAAAAATGATTATTAAGAATTATCATTGCATGTAGTTGGAAAAATAAATAAAATATTTTTAAAAACATACAAATGGATCCATATTTAAAAAATAGAAAAGAGAGTTCTAGGATATGAAACAAGAAAAAACCAAAGGTTTATAGATTAGACAGAAACCTCCACATTTATGTTATAGATACTTTTTTATATTATGGATACTTTATTCAAGAAAAGAGTTTTACAGTACTAGATATGGTAAGCACTGGGCAACATTCCAAAGCAGTGTAGCTCATGATCTGGACTTGTAAGTCCAGAAAAAAAAAAATCTATATAACAAATGCAATATAATAAATTAAATTATTTTTGTTGACATCCATCCAGTTTTTAACTTCTGGGACCCTGAGATTACTGATGTGTCTCTATTACCTATAAAGTCAAATGTTTTATGTTGTTGTTTTAAACATGTTTTAAAATGTTTTGTTGTTGTTTAAAAGTAGGGTTTTTTATGAATCTTGGAAGCAAAGAAGCTCCATAAAAATTATGTCAAGGTTATTGGGGATAGGTTTGGGATTGTGGGAAAAAGAGGAAGAAATAGAGGAGCCTCCTTTTATAATCTTGGAGTTATCAAGACCTCAAGGAACATATCAATATTCTCTGACTTGAGAAATTTTTCCTCCCTTAAGAATGCTCCTGTTTTTCAGGTATAGAGGCCCCCTGAGGAATGGATTGTGCTGTGCTGCTTATGGATGGATGAGGCAATATCCTGATAGACTATTACCCGGTTAGTCAGAGCTGCCCAACTAAATCCTGAATCCCTGGTGTTAGGAAAGAAGTTGTCACTAGGTCTAATAGGCCTAAGATCTTTGCTTGGCTCGATGTTATTGAGATAGAACTAGATGGCATTCCCATTCGGGTACTTCCCCCTGTGGTAGGGACTGCTCATAGCCACCAGGGGTCCCTGTTAATATACCTTTGGTCTTTACATGTTTGTATACAAATAAAGAATAAAGTCTGCTTTATTAAGAGAGAAAAGACTATAAGAAAAGGTTACAGATTTTGATAAATACCCCCCAACAATCTCAAGTATTGTATTCCTCCCTTCAGACTCTGAACTACCACAATAGTGGTAATGGCCCAAAACTTATGCTCACAAAGTATAAATCAGGATTTTGAAAGTACCCATGTAAATTTTGATGTTAATGCAAAGAGATTGTGACCAGTATTTGGATTTTTCCCCCTCTATTTCTTTTTTATTTAAATTTTTTTCAATTACCTGTAAAGATGGTTTTCAAAACTGGTATTCTGTAAAATTTTGAGTTCCACATTTTTCTGCTGTTTTGGGGATTTTAAAGTTTGGGGTTATAGATATAGCTATTTAGGGAGCAAATGAGTTGATTTTCATAGGTATTCAGTTCCATCATTGTGATGAAAATAGGTGCACATTTCTGTCCAAGTCAGTGAACATTTTATTTGATAAGTATCTTCAGATCTTCAACTTTTGATAACGTCTTTCAGTTTCTAGGAGCTAAGGTGATATCCTCCTGGAAGGAATATTAGGCAGTTTTAGTTTGAGGGAAAAATGTCAGAAACAATAATGAAATGGATCAAGGTATGACTGACACAGCAAGGAGGAGCTGAAGAAGAGGAGAAAATAACCAGGGCCAAACATTAATCAAAAAGTTAATGTTTGTGAATATACTGGGATTGGCAAATAAGAAAGAAAAGAAGAAAGGAATGGGAAGAGAAAGGGGGACAGAGAGAGTGGAAAGAGAGGATGCAAAGAAAAGAAGGTGAAGGAGAGAAAGAGAGAGGGGCAAAGGAGGGGAGAGAAGGAGAGGAAAGAGAGGGACAAAAGAAGAGAGAAAAAAGAGAGGAAGAAAGAGAGGGGGAGAAAGAGAGTGAGTGAGTCAGAGGTGAGGGGGGAAGAACAAATGAGAAAGAAAGGGAAAGAAAAGGGAAGCATGAAAGAGGTACAGTACAAGAGGAGAAGGGGAAGGAGAAGAAAGATAGAAAAGGAAGTGAGGGGGAATAAAGAGAAGAAAACAAGATCAGAATAGGACAGAGATATATAGGAGGAGGAAAAGAAGCAGATGCCAACATACTGTCATACACATGCCAATTTGCTAAAGCTTTCAGGAAATCCCCAAAATGCCATCAAAGGAATGGTCAAAGGATGCAAAGATTCAACTTTGGGAATACAGAGAGAAGAGAATACTGATTGAGCATGTTAAACCAAGAATTGATAAGATCAAATGTACATCTTCCTGGTCATTAGCTATCCTTCCTCCTGGCAGGTGAGTGATTAAATTTTTAGTTAAAAACCATCTCCTATCATCCTGATCCATATCTGGCCAATGGACCCAGGTGGTTCTGGAAGAGAAAGTGAGGCTGGTGATTTTGTTTTTGTTTTTTTGTTTTGTTTTGTTTTGCAAGGCAAATGGGGTTAAGTGGCTTGCCCAAGGCCACACAGCTAGGTAATTATTAAGTGTCTGAGACCGGATTTGAACCCAGGTACTCCTGACTCCAGGGCCGGTGCTTTATCCACTACGACATCTAGCCGCCCGGAGGCTGGTGATTTTGTACAGCAACCCCTCACTCAAATTCAACTCGTATGCTTTTTTTAAGACCTCCCCAAGGTCAGAGTTTTCTTCATGTACTGAGGACAAACAAAACAATAACAGTTAAAGCTATCATTAACAGTCCTGAAAGTTGAAGGTGAAATCTTACCACAGCTCTTCAAAGTTAGCTAATGACATGCTGGGCGGAAAATCCATGAAAATCTAAAATGATCAGTGTGGCTTGAATTTCTAATAGTGAAGGGTAACCAGTTCAGTCAAGGAAGCATGATGCTACAAGCTGAAGGCTTCAGGGAAAGCATATTTTTGCTCCAGATATAGAAGGAATGATAGTACACAAATAGACTCAGGGTCTGAAGAAAACTGTTTCTTCTTCCCCTTCCTTTTCTCCTGTATTTTCTGTGTAAATCTACTTCCTATGGATGCTTTCTGGACAGGTATATATACACCTAGATCACCAATGCACAAATGGAGCCCTTTAAACAACTCAAAGAGAAAACACTTTCTTACTGCTCTAAAGTTTTTCATTTTTTGTTGTGTTTCTTTTCTTTCTTTGAAGTATTTTGGTATGTAATTGGGGGGGGATGATTATTTTATTTTGCTCTCACAAAATTCCAATTTTTGTCCCTTGGGACTCGTTTCTACACCTAAGTAGAAGAGTTTTGCTGTCTACAGATAAGTATCATTTTCCTTTCTTTGGAACATTTGCACTAATCTAGAATGACAGAAAAATAGCAGTTAACAATTCTTAGACTTCACAATTCTCTTGGTATAAAAAACTCTCATCATATTCACTGGGGTTATAAAAATATTCTGTTCCCTAGGGACATTGCTAGTCTTCAGACTGGAAGCCGCCTAGCCTGAGTTTCAATAAAAGGTCCATGGAAATGGTAAGCGATGCAATTTTCTTTCAGTAACTTAAAACAATGTGACATCTTGTTCTTTAGAAGCCTTTGGCTTCCACCCAGTTACTTCAACCTTTAGATCAGTCAATCTTGGAGATTTTTGTCTTGGGTTTTTTTTTTTCCTTTTGAAATCAATGAGAGAGAGAGAGAATGATGTTGGAATGTTATTAGCTCTTCCTGGGAGCAACATAGGGGATTTTGGTCACTGGATGAGGACCTCCTTTCTAAGCCAAAGGTCTGTTGCTGATGGAAAGCAGGCCCCTGTCCTGCTCTAACATGTTATTGGACTAAAAACAAGTAAAGGATTCCTCTCTCTCTGAAAAAGGAGGCTTCAGATTAGCCAGGAGCTTCTAGAGAAGAGCTAACAGGGATAGTTAATGGAAGTTGACACATCCTCATTATCATCACAGAAGGAAAAGCATAGGAGGCTCTCTCTGAAGCACTGAAGACATTCATATGAATTATCTCCTCATTGTTAGAAGCTGCGAGTCAGTATTTATTAGCAGGCTTCACTTCCCTTTGAAAGAATGAAACAATCCAGTAAGGATATACTTAGGAATAGATAATGTCCAGTTGTTAAGCAGGTAGCTTTGGATAAGGTATCATTAAATGCCATCTTAAAAATATTCTTCTTGGAGGTCTGCCAGTGTTGATGTTTCATCATGATTTTACAAGTTCACAACAAAGTACATTTCTTTGACTCTACTACTCAAAAGATTTTGCTGGGTATAGAATCCTGGACACTTTGGCTTATATTTGGGCAAGAAAAAAGCCCTACAAGAAATATGCTTAGAGAGGATTTATTTAGTACTCTTGGTTGTGCCTGACTCCTTCTAACCTTATTAGGGGCCTTCTTGGCAAAGATACTAGAGTGGTTTGTCATTTCCTTCTCTAGTTCATTTTACATATGATGAAACTGAGGCAAAGAGAGGGATATAGACCTTCCTGACTCCAGGTCTAATATTCTATCTAACTACAAGCTTCCATTAGAATGGATGCCCAGACTATATACAAATCATTTTCTAAAAAATGACTACTCACTCCAGCACTGTATATGTAAGGCTGGGGTTTGCTGAATCAATCACAGAGCCCAATTTAAAGGAATAGCATTAATCAAAGGGGAATATTTCCATTGTGTCTATGAGAGGTATGAATTAACTATGAAAATGAGATATAGAAACCTTTATTGAATCCATAAATCAATCAAGATAGGAGTGTGTTCTGTTTGATTGAAGAAGCTTGATTGGTTTGTAGGAAACCAGCAAGAGAGTTTAGATTTAAACATAAAGGGCAGTTGGGTTGTAGAAACCAATCTAGCAGGGTGGCTAAGTGGCACAGTGGATAGAGCACCACCCTGGAGTCAGGAGTACCTGAGTTCAAATTCAGCCTCAGACACTTAATAATTACCTAGCTGTGTGGCCTTGGGCAAGCCACTTAACCGCATTGCCTTGCAAAAAAAAAAAAAAAATCTAAAAAATGAAACCAATCTAGCCAGGCCCCTGTTAAAATGGGAAAACTGAAACAAATAGACTTTAAGTGACTTGCCCAAAATTATACAACTAACAGGTGTTTGAGATCAAATTTGAACCCAGGTTCTCCTGACTCCAGGCCTGGGCTTTATCCACTGTGCCACCTATTATATCTTTAGACTTAGTTTACCCAATCCCAGACAAACAGAATTAAAGTGGGAGATAATCTTCTTCCCTCCTCAGATCTCCCAATATTCTCTCTTCTTTTCCTCTCTTACCTGTGGATCTTGTCTCTTCATCTCAATGAAGATTGTTTTCATCCCCAAAACCCTTGATATAACCTTTCACTATCTCCTCCTTTTCCTTGTTCTCTGATGAGAACAATAATCATTTCAGGGGAAAATCCCTTGACAAGTGCACTTGATCCAATCCCATCTCCTTCTATTCACTCCAACAGATTGTATCCACAATCATCTTCTCTGCTCTTCCATCTAATTTTCTCAAATCTTCAACCTTTCCCTATCCATTGGTTCTTTCCCTACAGTTCCTCTATCAAAAAACAAAAACAAAAACAAAAAAAAAGCTTTTCACTAAATTCTCTTATCCTCAGGACACTCTTTTTCTTTCCTCTCTTTCTCCTCCAAGCTATTTGAAAAAAATCTGCCTATCTTTTCTCCCTCCATTTTGATTCAATCCTTAAGATTTTGCAATCTGGCTTCTGACTTCTTTTATCAGATCTGATAGTCTTTTCTTAGCTCTCATTTCTCTCAACCTAACTACTGTATTTGACACTATTTTATGTAACTTTTTTCAATTAATAGACGTTAATTTTCTCTCCCCCATATCACACTTCACATAATTAAAAAAAAGCTGAAAAGAAAAACAAAAGTAGGGTAACAATCTTTTTCTGTACACTCTTTCCTTTTTTTGCCACACTATTCTCTTATTATCTTAATCCTATTTTACCCATCCTTCTCAGTCTTCTAATTATTATTATGGTCTCATGCCCTCAACTTTGTTCCTCAAGGTCCCCCCCCTCCTTTTAGCTCCCATGGGTTGAACTATTATTTCTATGTAAATGACATACAGACAGATGAAGGTAGAAATAGTGATTGAGATCTGTTTCTATAAATATATACATAGATATGTGTGCATTTATATATATATATATGTAATAGGCATATAATGCATATTATGCATATATTGTATAGCTATAACTAGCCCCAGTCTTAGCCAATTCAGTCCTATATCAATAAAATTACATATTAGACTTTTCAAATTGGAATGTCTCAAACACATCTTAAACTCAACATTCCCCAACAGAACTCATTATTCCCACCCCACCCCCTTCTTTCAAACTTCACAACACCATGGCAGGTTCAAGACTTTGTTATTATCATTGACTTCTAATTCTCTCTTATCTGCCAATCTAATCAGGTGACAAAACTTGTTTCTAACTTGTAGTATCTTTCACTTCTAATTCCTTCTCTCCATTTGCTTAGAGACTACCTTAGCTCAGGTCCTCCTCACCTTTCACCTTGGTTAACAACCTCCTAATTGGGCCACCTGCCTCAAGTCTCTCCCTTCTCCAGTCCACTCTACACACTACTGCCAAAGCAGTTTTCCTCAAGTGCAGATATGAACTCCCTTAATCCCAGTGGTTTTCTATTGACATAAGAATAGAATATAAGATCCTCTATTAGGTTGGCCTCAACTTACCTTTTCAGTCTTGCTGGATATTATTCCCACACTGTGATCCACCAAAACTTGTTTTCTTGATCACCTATCTCCTTGATTTTTCACTGTCCATCATCCAACATGTCTAAAACATACCAACTTTACTTCCTCCTCCCAGAGACCTTCTCTTCCTATAAGAAGCTGAAGTATGATCATCCACATGAAGTTTATCCTGACCCTCTAAACTGTTTATTCACTACCTCCTAAGCTCCTTTTACTCCTTTTAACTGTTTTTATATATTTTCTTTATTGACTTTATGTTTATGTTCATGTATATTTATATATTTGTCTCCTTAATTAGAAAACATGTTCTTTGCAAGAAGGATGTATTTCATTTTTGTGCTTGGATTCCCAGAACCTAGCAAATGCCTGGAATATAGTAGGCACTTCAAAAATGTTGTTGATCGATTGATTATATTATATTCAAAAATAAAAACTGAGGAAATTATTTTCTATCATAAAATGCTTCAGTTTGGACTAGAAAATTCTAAGAATAGATTTGTAGAACTGGAAGAAAACAGAAAGATCAATTCAGTCCAACCCCTGACCTGATTTTATAAATGAGATAACTAAGTCTTAGAAAGATTAATTCTCCTATCCAAGGTCACCTAATTAGTAAATGGCAAAGCAGGACAGAAACTCACCTGGTCACACACTATTCACAAAACTTTTTTGAATAAATTTAACCAATTTTCGGTCAGACTTTGTCTCAGTAATCCTCTGAGAGCCACACAAGGACCAAGTGTCCTAGAACAGATTTGAACTCAGGTCCTCCTAATACCACTGTACCACCTAGCTACCCTGTATATTATATAATTTTGAAATAAAATGCAAACTTATATTGGATCCCTGAAACTACTGGATTACCTATGGATTACCTATTACATTTGAAAATTCTGCTTGATTACAGGTGGATTTCATTGCATTGGAGTAAATTTCCCAAGGGATAGAATGGATATTGAGGACGTCTGAGGAAACACTGAGTTTAGAGTAGTTAGAGGCAATGGAATTATGTATGAGTCAAAGGTCTACAATGATAACATTGTTGACAAAGATGAAGGACAGGTGAGTGTACAAGCAACTTGTGTGTGGCTCTACTCCCCAAATAAGCAAACTCATTCTCTCTCTGGAATCTTACTCATATTCATTAGTTGGGCTCTTAAAGCATTTATTACAGTGTCCTCAAGGTTACTTCTTGAAGACACATCTCAAAGTATGCTCATCTATTGAACTTCAAGGTGCCTATCTGGGGACAAATAGAACCTGAGAGATCTTGAAGATGCAAGGGAGAAATTCTGGTGCAGCTGTGCAGCACAGGAACCATTAGAGATGGAAATGAAGGACCTGACATTTGTAAGATCCAAGATGCTTTGGGATAAAAAGGGAAGCAATGTTACACATAAAGGAATGCAGATATAGGACGAAAGGAAGGATAAAAGAATCACTGAAAGACACACAAAGAAATAATCAACTTAGAAGGATAAAAAATAGAAAAGAGAAAGCCTGTAGAAAAATAAAATGGAAGAAAAAAGGAAGTATGGGAAGACATAATGTGTTTAAAAGTTGTCAGAAAAAAGATGAATGAATTTTTATATATCTAATTCTGAACTTTAAAATTCAGAATCCATATGTATTTGGAATATTTGTTGCTAGTCAACAAACATTTTCAAAATATTTATTTTGTTCCAGGCACTGTGTTTATTTCCAAAGTTTTAAAGAAACTCTGTTTACCACAGACTGAGATCTGAACTCTCTTAAAAAAAAGATTCCAACCAACTGCTTTGGAATCAATAATCTAAATAACTTTAGAGACAGGGAGGTTGTCAAAAATGATAGTAATTCAAGTTGCTCAAATGATGCATGCACAGATTCTCAGAATCCTGTGAGAAGAATACATATGACCAGTCTTCTTTGAAATGTCAGAGTGAACGTTTATAATCCCCTCGTGATAAATGCAGTCACTATGTCCCTATAATGCTCCCAGAAGATGAAGTGGCCCTGGTAGAGGTAGACTGGCTCAGTTATCAATGTGCTGTGATGGATGAGAACTACTGACTTGATCAAATTCAACAGGAGAGACAAAGATCAGTGGAAAAGAGAGCTTTCCAACCCAGGCCAGCCCCAGATTGCTCATTGATGGACAGTGGTGAAAGTTCAAGCTCTCCTGGGAGGGTGGGGTCTCAGCCTGATGAGCAGCATTTTTAAAAAACTGATCCCACACATCAGGAAAAAAAGGAGGTCTGTTAGGAGATAAGATGATCTCATCTCTGCTGAGCAGCACCCTTGGGAATAGTCATCAGCTTAATTTCAATAGACAAGCTTGGAAAGTTGAACCATCATTCTGGAGGAGTACTCAAAGGTCATGCCCTAGCTATATGACACTATTGGACTAAGTGATACTAGTTTTCCAGAACTTTTTTTTATTGGGACTGGATCCAATAAAAAGATAGAAGGTATGACACCTTTCTCCTAGACTATGGAAATAGTTTGCTAATTGGTTTTCCAGTCTCAAGTCTTTCTCTTCTACAATCCATCTTTCAAATAACCCCAAAATGGATATTTCTAAATTCACAAAACTGAAAGTTAATCCCCTTGCTCTGTGTGATTCCCTATTAGCCATTGGAGGAACTACCTAGATGACTCAGTAGATAGACTGCCAGACTGGGGTTGAGGAAGACCTGAGTTCAAATGTGACCTCAAGCACTAGATATGTGACTCTGGGCAAATCACTAAACTTTTGCTTGTCTCAATTTCCTTGATTTAATTGTATTGCTAGGCTATTCCTAGAACTTAAGCCACTATCTTGAGACCTGAAACAAGACACAACCTCACCTTTCCAAGTTTTGTGTGCAAATAATAAGACAGATAATTATTGAAATTAATTGAGAAAGAAATCATCCATAAATATGCATGCAGCATCTTGGGAAGAAGGAAATCTTGATGTGAATGAGGGAGGAGAAATTTGTGGGTATCATTTGTATGTATGTATGCACGTGTGTATGTATCCATGTGAGTCACTACCTTACTCTCATTGTCCCACCACCATCAAAAAGGATCCCTGGTGATCTATTTGTTTTTCTATTCCCTCAAGACAACTTGGGTGGTCATGGTCTAAATAGGCAGCTAGGTGGCAGAATAGATAGAGTTCTGAGCTTGGAGAGAGGAAACTCTGAACTGATACTTAGGAGTTATGTGATCCTGGGCAAGTCACTAAGCTTCAATCTGTCCCAGTTTCCTCACATGTGAAAGTGTAATATAGTATTATACCTCTCAGGTGTGTTGTGAGGATAAAATGAAATGATCTTTGCAAGGTCCTCTGTGAATCACAATATTCTCTGTAAATATTTTTATTTTTATTACTATTAGTCATCCATTGTCATACTGGGACCCCATAGTGGCTAGAGTCCTTAAGTTTCCAGTACTAAAACTATATGCAGAAATGACCAGAGAATCATCTCAGAAGCTTAAGCCTCATCAGGAATATGGAACTCCTGCATTGCAGTGCCCCTCTTTTCTCTTTTGCCATTGAGGTGGTTGTTCTATTGTTTTACAGCAAATACCAAGCAAGCAACCAAATAGAATGGGTCACTGACTTACCATGATAAGAACTGAGGAAAGTATGCTGTGCATGCAATAAAGAGGAAATGAATTATAGTGTATCACTTAATGGAGAAAAGGAAGCAGCAGAAGTTCCTAAACTATTCTCTTGTAATAATAAAAGTTATTGTGTCTTTAGCCAAATTCCAGACAAAAGGCAAAAAACATCATGACTGAACTAAATATTAATATCTAAACAAGAATATTGATGAAGCAATGATGTGTTTAAAATCACTTTATATAGTGATAGAAAGAAAGATAGATGGATGGATGGATGGATGGATGGATGTCACATAGGAAAAAATATTTGGCGTAATGTAAACATCTAAAGAACATGAGAATCATGGTTTGTTTATCTCAAAAGTGTTATATCACAAAAATGATATCACAAAAAGTGTTTATCTCAAATGTGTTATATCACATAACTCCTAAGTATCAGTTCAGAGTTTCCTCTCTCCAAGCTCAGAACTCTATCTATTCTGCCACCTAGCTGCCTATTTAGACCATGACCACCCAAGTTGTCTTGAGGGAATAGAAAAACAAATAGATCACCAGGGATCCTTTTTGATGGTGGTGGGACAATGAGAGTAAGGTAGTGACTCACATGGATACATACACACGTGCATACATACATACAAATGATACCCACAAATTTCTCCTCCCTCATTCACATCAAGATTTCCTCATCAATTATCTGTTCCTACCCTCTCTTTTTACAGATAAGGAAAACTGATGCCCAGAAAAGCTATGCCTTGCCCAAGATCATCTAGATAGACAGAGGCAAAAATGGGATTTGAACTGGTTTTAATCTAATCCCACACACTTTCCACTAGACCTTTGTGAATTTTAAGGCACTACATAAATGTCAGCTCTAACTAATTTTTGATACACCGATGCCTTATTCTGACATGGATGTGACAATCAGTGCTCTAAGGCTGTGTCAATCAGGTTCTATCACTAGAAAGGCTTTAAGTTTGAGTCTGCCAAAGAACAATTTGTGTGTTTTCTAAGGACCAACTAGTTGAGTTTGGGAAGGGTGATCATCAGGTTAATCATAGAGGGAATGCATCTTTTGGTCACAATAACTTTCAAAGTTAGAGAGAGTACAATTTACCTTGGTTACTTGGAAAACCTTGAGATACTGCAATATAGTGATATCAGGACCACAAGGTACTGACTTGTATTGACAAAGAGAGTTCAACAATGAGATGTGCCAGTGGAATCACAGATAGAGGGCCTAATGCTATTATATCTAAATCCTGATTAGTGTGAATAATAAGTCCTGTGAAGTGGTCACATTATTTAAATTCACATTATTTGGTGTTATAATTATATGTAAAATATGATCATCAGTTCCATCTCAATAGTAAAAGGTAATGAATATTCAACTAATGTGACCACTTCATAGGATTCATTATTTGCTGTATTTTCTTTTCTAGGTTTCTGTGGGGTTTACAATGTGTTATAAATTGCAAAGTGTTCTATAAATATGAGTTCTAATTATAGGTAATGGCAGCAAGGACTGTTGGATAATAAACATTTATTAAATGTCTGCTATATGGAGGCATTCTGCTAATTGTTGGTGATAACATTTGTAATACAGATTTAATTCAATATATGAAAAGAAGTAAAATTCTGAGGTAGCATATTGGTTGGTATAGGGAGCATCCATACTTTAGAGAATGAGATTGTTTTTGTTTTGTTTTTTTTGTTTTTTTTAGGTTTTTGCAAGGCAAATGGGGTTAAGTGGCTTGTCTAAGGCCACACAGCTAGGTAATTGTTAAGTGTCTGAGACTGGATTTGAACCCAGGTGCTCCTGACTCCAAGGCCAGTGCTTTTATCCACTACGCCACCTAGCCGCCCGGAGAATGAGTTTTTATCATGGAATTCTTACTTGTGGTCTGTGTAAGTTTGTTTATTTTTGTAAGAGTACTAGAATAAATACTGTATTTGAAGAAAACCAGACTGTATCCAGACTGGATACAATTCAGAACTTCCTGCCTCTGAAGAGAAGTTGGATGTTTTCTGTGACACAGTTTTCTGGGGACAAATAGGAATCTGAGGTAAATTCTTTAGTCTGTTTCAATAAGGATAATTGTGTTGAATCTGTGCTTCCAGATCTAAAAGAGATCACATATATATTTTTTTTTTACTACTGGAAGGAAAAGTCACCTAGAATTGATCTCCCCCATTTGCCTTGTGAGTTTTGTTATTGCTGAGCAAGCCAATGGTATTTCAGCTTGGCTCTGATTTGGAAACCTAATGTTGGACTTTGGTTGTGGCTTATGCCCTTTAACAACTCAATCATGACTGTAAAAACACACTCAGTATCATAGATATACAGCAGTAATTCCCCTTGGCAGTGCTGAACTCACCAACATCCATCATGAGATTTTCTAACATCTTTCACAATTCAATATCTGACTTTTAAAAGCATCGTCATTTGATCTGCAGCATTTCTGTCGCATTCATCTGGAGCTATCGGGTGTTCCTCTGTAGTCAGGATGCAAAAAAGAAAAGGCCAATCACTCAAATGCTTCATGCAAGACTGCCCACAGAGCAAAATTAATAATGGTTGCATTTGCAAGATGACTCTGTCACATCACATAAACGAAATCTGGCTAATTCAATTCCTCTACAGTAAATTACCTGAAATATTGTGGCTGAAAACTCAAAATACTGTGAATAGAGTAGAACTAAACAGTCTTCCATTTGCCAACCTACTTTAAAAGAATCCACGCAAAATTTTTTTTCTTGTCTCAGTGAGATTTCCCCCCCCATATAAATCTATCACAGTCCCACCTCTTAGCTTTATCCATTTTCTTCTTTGGTGAATTCTAATTGGTTCCCACTGTGACCTGGCAGCTGCCAACCCAATCATATGCCAGTTTAATCAGCTCCAGGGATATTTAACAAATGGTTAGTTATTTCACTGTGCACTGATGGATAGCTGTAACTATTCATTTTTCCTGTCATCCTTTTGGGGCCATTGTGACAGTCTGGCTTGTGATTGATTTTGTGGCAAGGTTTTCTGTATTGCACAACTGATAAGCCATCTTCACCACCACTTCCTCTATCACCTCAATAGGAAAAGTTAGAGATAGATGCCTGCTCATGCCCTCCCCCAAATACTGATCATTAAACTGTCAGTTTGAAAGCAAATTTTTACTTAATTCTTTATGACTGGACCCCTATAAAGATGTATTGCAATGGAATAATTGCATGCTAATTCATCCCATCCTTCTTCAATGAGTACTTAATCAGGTAAAAAAAATGTAATAGGCCTATTCATCAGATGTTTAATGAATGAGCTTTAAATAACAGTGCATCATGGAAAATAGCTTGGAAATATATGAATCCTTGCTTTTGTTTGAATATTTTTAAAACCACTTTACCCATTAGAGAAATAATTGTACTTTACCCTACTGTTTATGGAACACAAAGATTTAACTTTCTGGCAATAATGTTTGAGAAAACAAAATGGAAATATGTAAATTTTCAAGGAACATTGAATAACAGAGATATTTCTTATTCAAAAGAGATCAGCTTCTTTGATCTTTTCAAAGTCAATGGATTTACACCAAATATGGAAATCATCCTACTACAGTAGAGAGAGAGAGAGAGAGAGAGAGAGAGAGAGAGAGAGAGAGAGAGAGATGATTAGGGAACCCTATTCTTTCTTATTCATATAAGGAGGACAGGGAAAGATCTTTTAATGCTGTGGAATCAAGAGGAATTCATGAGTTAAAATCTAGCCTTCGATATTTACTAGTTGTGTGACCCTGGCAATTGCCTCAGTTGCCTAATTTGTAAAATGAGATGGAGAAGGAAGGGGGCAAACCACCCACTTTCTTTACCAAGAAAACTCTAAATGGGGCCACTAAGAGTCAAATATTATCAAAATGACTAAACAACATGAACAATTTAATACAATATTGGAATTAATTCCAATATTGGAAAGAAAGAGATTTCCCAGGAATATTTATCAATAATTATCTTCTTTTCTACACTTTGTCAAAATAAAGCTGAAGGCTTAGTGTCTCAACCAAAGACCAAACATCTAAGAGTTGGGAGAACTAGCCACCCCATATGCCTAAACCTTCCTCTTAAGTTCACAGAAAATTTGGAATAATTTGAAGAGCAAGAGCAATGGGAATGAACTCCCAACGTGCCTAACCATTGGTTCTGCTATAGTTTATTTTGGGAAGGTGGGAGTGACCCGGGGGGGGGGGGGGAAGGGCAGGGAAAGGGAACCATTTCCTTGGTACTAAAGGCAATTAAATTGGACAGGTTGTCTTAGAATAGTCATACATTAAGCCATTGTCAGCCACTAACATCTGTTAGAGAAATTTAATCATCCTTAGATAGTTCTTAGAATCTTGGTGATACACTATATAACATAAATTTAGTTAACCTAGTGGCAATCTGGTAGGGAGTCTGGGGATTTTTAGGCATGTGGAGGGGGAATTAAGGACAGAGAAATCATTCACAGCATGAAGTAAGTTTGACATTTGATATTTCCATGGTGATAGTGGGGAGGGACAGAAAATAGCTAAAGTAAAGATCAATTGATCAACAAAAGCTTTTCATTCCTTGCCCAACTGCACTCATCTGAATTGGTCTTTACCATATTTCTAGCCACCATCATTATATAATTTATCCTCATCATCAGTATTTTTTGCTCCTGAGGGCTGGAGGGTGGAGAGCAAAGAACTTCTCTAGAAGTTTTCATATTTGGGACAGCTAGTTGGTGAAATGAATAGAGCACTGGCCTTGGTGTCAGGAGGGTCTGAGTTCAAATGAGCTCTAACTCTGTAAACTTGGGCAAGTCTTTTAATCCTTTTGCCTGGTAAAAAGAAAAAGAAGGCAGTCTTCTCTTCATTTCTGGTTGAACTTCTCTGAACTGGACTCTATTATATAGCTGAACCAGGATCTTTAATCCCACACCCCATTTTGTTTGTTGTCTTCCCCTTTAGATTGTAAGATCCTTGAGGACAAGGGTGCTTTTTAAAAATTTTATCCCCAATGCTTAGCACAGTTCCTATGCTGAACAAAAGTTAAACTGACTACTTAGAGTTCTTAAAGTTGGTAAAAGTACTGGCTTGCCAATATTAAGGATTCATTATTGTAAACAAAATACCTTAAAGTATTCTATAAGTGGGATTTATGAGCATTACCATAGTCCTTCCTAAACCATGCTGCCATTATTTTTATCACTGTGGTGAAACTATTTAAATGTAACATGACTGTTAAAATTTGATTAAATTTATAAAAAGTTGTGCTTATGCTTTTCAAGTTAGAGGAAATTATAACCAATCTTAAGTCTCTGAAAGACAGGTAATGTATCTTTAATTTTAATTTAATAAATTGCACTTATTTTGTATCCCACATAACATGTATAGTCAATAAGTTTACAAATTATTCAAGATCATCTCCTACAAGTATAGGGACTCAAGGAAATCAGGGATTAAAATAAGAGGATGGACTTAAATGATTGTTCATTTCCCTTCCAACTGCACCATTTTTTGACTTCTACTCCAAATACAACTCTCAGAAAAGCAGTAGCATAGGTACATTGGCAATCATTTGTTCCCTTCCTCTTCATCTTCTCCCCCCTCATTTTTCCTCCAAGCTAGTCTCATTTCAGGAACTTATGGAAGAAGCTTGTAAATACAGGGTGAGATAGTGTGTGTGTGTGTGTGTGTGTGTGTGTGTGTGTATTGTTTTTCTTTAAATGGTTCAATTGTTCTCATGCTACTCATTAGCTCTGAATCAAGTATTGTAGTCATTGAGCCATATTTGATTTTGTATTCTAAAACTAAATCTTTCCAGCTGTGGTGGTTTTGTTCCTTAATTGGAAAAAATAAAATTCAACTAGTTTATATAATAGCCTAGAATAGTTTATTGTTACAAGGAATAGCCTTTAGAATTGAGAATGTTTCTGTCACTGGACATGCTTTTTAACTTACCTAGGATTCTGAGAGATTCTTTAAGTGATTTACTTAAATAACTAAGAACTGGTATGTAACAGAGGCATAATTTGAACCTAGGTCTTTCACATTGCAAGACCAACCAGCTTTCTATGCACCTACTAGACTGCTTCCCATGAAGTGGGAAAACCACACATACACACACACACACACACACACACACACATATATGTATGGAGAGAGAGAGAGAGAGAGAGAGAGAGAGAGAGCGCGCATTTTTATAATGCCCTGAAGGCTATTTATAGGTCAAAGACTTTTTGTATATCTCAGCTACTCAGCAATGGTGGAATCGCACTGATTAGTGCTTAGGACATAATCCTAGAGAGATGGGTTGAACATTTTCATATTATTCTCAATAGACCATCATCAATCAATGCTGAAGTCATTGCCTGCATATTGTAGGTTAATCCCTCTCTAGCTGAACTTCCAACTAAAGAAGAGTTTCTGAATACCATCAAACTCCTCTATAAGTTTCTGTTACTGACCCTACTCCATCAGAGATTTACAATGCTAAGAGATTCACCGCTCCTATAAAAGCTGACTGAAATCCAGGTTATATGGCAAAAGGAGGTTATCCCCTAGGATTTTAAGGATGCTTCCATTGTCTATCTCTTAAAAGGAAAGGGAAATAGGTTACTTTATTACAATCACTGGAGGGCCTCTCTCTCTCTCTCTCTCTCTCTCTCTCATTGCTGGCAAGATTTTTGACAGTCTCCTCCTTAATAGTCTGACCTATCCCCTGGGAGATGGCTATCTACCAAAAAGTCAGTGTGACTTCAGAAAGAGTCAAGGAATAGTTGATATAGTCTTTGATATAGGACAGTTCCAGAAGAAATAGCAAGAGAAGAACAGAAGTCTCTATGCCATGTTTGTCAATCAGACCAAGGTCTTTGATATTGCCAGTTGTGAGGCTTACGGAAGATCATGGCAAAATTTGATCAATTGTTCATCTTGTTGTATGCCTGTTCCATGAAGGCTTTTCTGCATGGGCTCCAGATGATGGGCAATGTTCTTGTACTTTCTCAGTCACTGATGGAGTGAAGCCAGACTTTGTTCTTGCTCCCATGCTAGTTAGCATTATGTTTTTCAGTAATGTCTTTAACAAGGACAAAAATAACATCAAGGTCAGCTACTTCACTGATGGTAAATTATCTAACTTGAGGGAAAATGGGTGCATATTTTTTGGTTGTTCTCAAATGACTGTGCACTCAGTGCAGTCTGTGAAACTGAGACGCAACAAAGCAACAAAATTAGTTCTTTGACTTTTGTGTTAATTTTGACCTAACAATTAATGATAAGAAAATAGAGGTTCCCCATCAGGCACACAATACACTCCATAAGAGGAATACTGTGGATAAACTTTCCCTTGGGAGCATGATTTCTAGGGATGTATGCACAGATGATAAAGCTGACACATGCGTTTCCAGAGTTAGCTTTATTATTTGGGAGATATGAAGGAAATTGTAGGAGAGACGAGACATTAGACTTCCCACTAAACTGAAGATCTATAGAGCCATTGTGCCGACCTTATTGTATGCCTTTGAAATCTGGACAGTATACCAGCACCAAGCCAGGAAAATAGCTCACCTTCATTTTAATTGTTTTAGGAAGATTCTGAAGATTACCTGGAAAGATAAGGTACCAAATACTGAGATCCTTTCTTGAACTTAATTGCCAAGCATTCAAATCCCATTTAAGAGAGCACAATTCTGAGGAGTTAGCCATGTTGTCGGATATCAAACATACATTTGCTTAAAGACTTTTACAGGGGTCGCTAGGTGGTACAGTGGATAAAGCACTGGCCCTGGAGTCAGGAGTACCTGGGTTCAAATCTGGTCTCAGACACTTAATAATTACCTAGCTGTGTGGCCTTGGGCAAGCCACTTAACCCCATTTGCCTTGCAAAAATCTAAAAAAATATGTATTTTTATAAAGAACTTAAATAAGGCACACAGAGGTCAGAAGAAGTGATACAAGGACACTCTCAGGATCTCTCTGAAGAATTTTGGAATAGATTGTGAGACGTGGGAGGCACTGGCACAGTACTGACCAACATGGTGTGCTCACATCCAAAAAGGCACTATACTCTATGAGCAAAGAAGACTCATAGTAGCTCAAAAGAAATGTGAGATGTGCAAATTTAGAGATATCTCTACTCCATATGTTCATATGGACTATGTGTGCCTGACGTGTGATAGACCCTTCTGAGTCACTATTGGTCTGATCAGTCAGTCAGACACACTGTATATTTACCCTGACAAAATGATGTCATTTTGGTCTTTTTTGATTTCAAATCAACCAATATTCTACTAGATTATATATAATTATTATGTTATATATCATTATATCACAAATATATAATATAATATTGCAATTATATACTATTTAGTATATATGATATATAATTTATATAGCATATTACTACATACTATATACTTTATGATATATTATGCAATTATATATACTATGATTATGGTATTATAATATGTATACATGTGTGTATAAAATATAATTACATTAAATATTACACAATTATTTATATCACAATACTAAAATTATACTTACTACTATAATTATAGGTATATACATGCACATATAAGATATCTATATTAGGCATATATATTTATAAAATATACAAGATGTCTCAAAAGTCTTTATGAAGTTTTAAGTTTTGAAACCTCACAGTTCATTCTTAACCTTTTGCAAAGTTTTTCAACAGAAAATGGTTCAACTTTGCAGAAAGGTTAATCATTTATCAGAGGACATTTTTAGAATTGATAGTGAAAGAAAGACCATTTGAGTTTCTCTTTTAGATTAATTTAAAAGCATTGGACCAGGATTATTTTTAAATTTTTTTCTTCATATGTATTTCTTAAAAGAGGGACCTTACTTTGCTTCTAATGGAGTCACTAGAGATTTGTGTGCAGAAAAGTTACCTAACCTGATATCCAGATGTTAGGAACTTCTTTTATTTTTTTTCCCTTCATCTGTTCTCCTGACTCACAGTAAAGCTAGGAAGAGTTCTTGGCTCCTCAACCCTACCCAAGAAATGGCATAAAACAATTCTAGTCCATTTGAATTATTTCTACCCAACTTCACCTAGGACTTAGAAAGGATCGGAGATAATTTGGGGAAAAGTTTTTATGGAAATGCTAACAGATAAGAAACATGATCAGGAGATGGAAAAAGGAAGACTCTAAACTACAAAGTCACCCTGTTCTAACTCAATGTTGAGGAAAAGACTCTGATCCTGACATAATGATACCACTTTGGTCCTTTTTGAGTTCAAGGGGCCAACAATCAAGAAAATAATATTACACTATATTATATAATTATAATTTGATATATAATTTTACCACAGCTCAGAAGTGAGACAGATATTATATATGATTCTTACTCCTGGAGAAATGTTTGTGTCAGACTAGAAACTATCAGGAGTCATAAGGATAGGAAAGGCTAGAGCAAGCTCCTTTGCTCTGGTTTTCCCTGTCTGCCATCCTGAAATTGAGCACCCGAAAAAGGAATCTCCATCTCTAGAAAATAGGTACCTCAACATGTTGGGTCGACAGAAAGTTTCTTCTCTGTAAGATGACATCACTACCTGCTGCTCTAACAAGTTACAGGAAGAGTGCCAATGGGCTCTGCCTATTGGGTACCACAGAGAACTAAAATAGGCAATAAGTCCTGAGGAATAAAAAGAAATCTCTCTTGCTGGAAGCATTACCTAGTACATGAGTCCGTACAGGTCTCTGAAGAAGAATTATTCACTAACAGGAGTGACAATATTCCAGGAGTTTTATTAGTTATATTTTCTGTGACCAGTAAAATATTTCCTCCTTAAGTGGGAATTCTTTGCTTATAAAGGGAGTTAAAACAGCTCATGTAGTGGTATTATATAATGAAGTTCTTCTGGAGGGAGGGGAGAAAACTAGAGAGAAAAGAAATTCTAGCAAAATGATCCCTGAGGCTCATATGTTATTTGAGAATTTCTACTGCAAGAATTCTAAGTTGGGGAATGTGTAAAATTAGATGAAAACAATAACCTTTTGTATTTTTAGTAGTTATGGTTGGATGTCCCTTACAAACACTATGATAGATAGGAGTTTAGTGGTGATAATGTTTTGAATTGTTGCATGGAGGTGACAAAAATATGATTGCCCAGTTTTGGGGAGGCTGATAAACAGGGATAATGATAAAGCAGCACAAAGAACTTTTGCTTTGAGTAAGACTGTGATGAGAATTGTTGTTCATCCTTCTCAAAGAGGACCAATATATCAGAAGAGTGATGTCTTGACTTGCAAGTGAATTGGATTCAAAATGATGAAGGGGATGGGTTCAGGGGAAAAAACCCTGGGAACACTTATTTGAGCTGATGCAAAATGAGCAGAACATGAAGAACAGAATATACAGTATTAGTAATATTGTAAAGATAGTCAACTGTGAAAAATCATCAGCCTCACTTGCCTACAGAGTCATCAAAGTCCAGTGGCAACACATAGGTTAAGATGATACTATTCATTAGACTATAGATTGCTCAGAATTCCCTGAATAGTAGATAAGGGTGTGGATTGAGATTTGGGAGGAATGGGGAGAGAGAAGGGCCAATTTTGAAGGGATGGGTGAAGTGGGGGATGAGGGTTAAGGGAGAAGAAAAGGTAACAGTGATAGGGTAAAAAGAGAGATTGAGAAAGAAAATAGTGAGTAAAAACAAGATGGAGGGAAATTCTCAAATAATAATTATAACTTTCAATGTGAATGGGATGTTTATAGTAGCTCTCTTTGTGATGTCAAAGAACTAGTGTGGCAGGGATGCCCATGGATTAAGAAATGGCCAAACAAGTTTGTGGTTGTGATGGAATACTTCTATGTTATAAGAAATGATGAGCTCAATGATCTTAGAAAGACATGGAAGGCCTTGACTGAAATGATGAAGAGCAAAGTGAGCAGAATCAAGAGAACACAGTGTATAGTAATAGCAATATTGTTTTAAGAATGACTGAGGGTGGAGCCAAGATGGTGGCATGAAGGCATTATTTCCTGGGAACTCCTTTCCCAAAAGACTCCAAAAGTGGTCAAATTATGACTCTAGCCAAAATTTAGGGGGACATAACCCACAGAAAGACTGAGTGATATATTTTCTCACTCCAACTTAGAAGTTCCACAAGAAAGGCATGTTTCACCAGGCAATAGCAAGTTGTACATGGTAGATTTGAAGTTGCTTGTGCAGTCATCTTTTTTTTATTTTCTAAGCTATGAAAATGCTTGTTTTGTTCAATGAATTGAAAATAAAATAAATTTTAAAAGGAAAGAATATTAGATAGACTTCCCCAGCAGGAAGGAAAATGCTTTGTTGTCCTACATGACTGTCCTCAAGTTCTGGAGATTTCCAGGTGAACAAGAAAGAGGTATCTGAGTGCTGAACTTTGGAGTCACAGATCTGAATTCAAATCCCATATCTTCTAGTTGTTTCCATGTAACCTGGAGCAAGTCACCTATTATGCTTAGTCTTCCTCATCCATAAAATGAGAGGGGGTGGCCTAAAAGACTCTGAAGTTCCATCTAAAATACTATGATGTTTGTGACTCTTTGTATAGTCATAAAAACCAAAAGCCAGGTAAAGAACATATATAGACAGGGCACAGGAAGGAGCAGAATATAATGCTTTAATATAGTAAAAAGATGGAGTCAATGGGTGATAAAGGAAAGTACTGGGAGGAAGGGAAAGGAGAGGAAGGAGCTAAGAATTTCACCCAGTTTTGACAATCATGACCATCATCAAGGAAGACTTCATTGAACAAATCACAAGTCATACTCATTGCTTTGAAGGCTCCTTCTCAATTACCTCTAATCCTTCCAACTTCCAAATAGAATGAAGAAGCATTAAGTCTGGGCACCATTGCTGTTATCAAAATGGAAACATTCATATTGATTCATCTCCAAGGAGAGAATTCATCATTAAAATCCTAGAAACTGTGATAAACAAAATAAATGTTGGAGAATAGTGACATAGCTAGGAGACAGCCTAGTGACAGCCAACTTTGGACACTAAATATAATTTCTAGCCTTGTATCCTTCACTGAGTCTGTTACATTTAGTATCATGTACAGAAGGGAAGGTAAAGTTTGAAGTTTTCCAGATAACAATTACATTTAAGCTATTTATTGATCGAAAACTGGAGGCATGGGGCTTTATAATATCTGAAAAGAATAATCCTCTGTGACCTTAGTGAAAAAGCTGACCCCCTTAGAGTTCTATCTGAGCATATCAGAAGTTTCCAAGGGAGATGATGGACATGGCTATGGTGGCTTCCTTGTGTGGAATTTCTATTGTCATTCACATAGACACCAGTCTCTTCTAGGTGTCCACAGGGTATTGTAGGCAGCAAATGGGGAAAGGAAAAGGAGTCTGAGTGCTCTGACTATCCATGCTTCCTGAGCAGAAGCTTAAAAAAGGATACCAAGCAATTCTGACAAGACACAGCAGTTTTGAGAAACTCTGCACTTCCATCTAATGCTATGAGTCATTAAATTCATAACTGGATCATGAGAGGTTTAAATTTGTAGGCTCCCCAGCAACCAAGAGATGGAAGAACCATCTGTAGAGGAAACAGCCTTAAGATTGGAGCATTTTCCCTTCATGAGTGGCATGTAGGATGGTAGGCAGATAATAACATTCACTATTTACCTCCTTGATTTCCAGTCATTTTTTTTTAGGTTTTTGCAAGGCAATGGGGTTAAGTGGCTTGCCCAAGTCACACATCTAGGTAATTATTAAGTGTCTAAGGCTGGATTTGAACTCAGGTACTCCTGACTCCAGGGTCAATGCTCTATCCACTGTGCCACCTAGCCACCCAATTTCCAGTCATTCTTAGAACATTCCCAGAAACTCACCCTCTCTTTAGTGGAGGACTAAGGAACTCCTTAAAATATCTGCTACTCAGTGGTATAATAACAGATTCTCCTAGTCCTTATACATCACTTATAGTTAGACAGCTAAGTGGTACAATGGATGGAACAATGGAACAGATCTGAGTTCAAATTCAGTCTCAGACTTTTACAATCTGTGTGACCTTGGGCAAGTCCCTTAATTTCTATTTGCCTCCATAACTTATCTGTAAAACGGGGACACACTGAAGAAGCAAATAGCAAACCACTCCAATAGTCTTGCCAAGAAAACCCCATGGATAAAGTCCTTGGAGTCACAAAGAGTCAAACAAGACTGAATGATTGAACAATAAAAAGGATAGAAACTGAATTGTGTGATATCATGTGTATAGGACATTTCTTTATTAGAAAACTCCCTGTACCTATGGAAGTTAGCACCTTCTCTGCATTAGAGAATTGATTAATACACTGGAAAATTACCTCTATCATATGTGATAGAGAGAAAACTAAATGACTCAATAGTCAGAATGCTAACCTCTGAACAAGATCTAAATCTGATTCCTACTTGCAGCATTTGCTAGTTGTATGACTGGGAGAACCTCAACCTCTGTAAGCATGTAAAATGAAGGGGATTGGATTCAATGATCTCTCAGTCCCCTTCCAGACTTAAATTTATCATCCTATGATAAACTGAGGGTCACATAGTCAGTTCATGTCAAATATAGGAATTAAACCCAGGTCTTTCTTACTTCAAGTCCTTTGGTATATTATTACTACTCTGTCTTCCATAATAATGCCATAAAAGACTAAAATTAGGATATATGCACACAGCTAAACTCTGAAAAAATAAATCAAAGTAGATAACCGTACTTTATCATGATTTTTTTATACTTCCCTTTTTTAAAAAAGTCTTTTAGATAAAATGCTTAATTAGGAATTTAAGATGTCTTGTATATCAAATGGTAGTTACTTGTTTTCTGTATTGCACATATTTAACCATCAGATCCCTATTCCAAATGAAGATAAGGAGAAGACTGTTCTCATTTCCCCAGAAGGGAAATCATTTCGCATGGGATTTCTAGAGCACAGGCTCACTGAGAAAGTGGTAGGTCTTATGAACTTCTCAGAAGTAGATGTCTATCCAGATGACCTCATTGTTTTTAGCAAATCATTGGAAGAACATGGAGAGGCTAGTGAGGGTATGAGAAGAGCTGGAGGCTACTGGCCTAAATCTGTCGCTTGAAAGAATGTGATGTTTGCAGACCATGTCAAATATATGGATCATGTGGTATCTCAATGCAGAGTTGGATCTTATTCTGAGGAGAAAGTAATGCTCTTTATCTGATCTCATCCAAAGAAATATAATGAAGTGAAGGTACTTTAGGAGTTTCACCATTATTATCAGATTTGTTGTTATTGCAAAGTCTCTCAGTGATCTCACTTATGGGGGTGTCTTTTTGGAGGGAGTCACAAGTGAAGAGCAGAAGGAAAGTTCAAAAATGAGTTCAAGGGCTGTGGAAACCCTATCCAATGGACTTAGTGTTTCTGAGACTATGGTGATCCTTACAACCAAGATGAAGGTTGTCTTTACCAGTAGAAAAGATAAGAGGGAATACTAAATATCTATACTACCATTTTCCTTTCCACACTGTAGCTATTCTCTCTAATACCTAGATATACATTGTGTGTTTATGCATACATATATATATATATATTTGAAGATATATGTAAATAGTTTGCCTCCTTCCTTTCTAAAAGTCTTCTAGTTAAAATTTTCACATCTCCAGGAAAACACATTTTTACCAAGCGCTATCCTCAACAAACCAAGCTCATCACTTCTCTATTTTAAATTGTGGTGCAGAAGCAGAAACCTCAATTAAACAACTACATATTTGATTCTCAGAAACATCTCCCAGGGATTAAGCTGCAAATTCAATTGTCCCTTTTGCCCACAAATTCCTCTTGGAGTTGGGAGGGTATTCCCTTAACTCTTTCTTTATCCAGACTATTCTTAGTCCTAGGATCACTGGTAGCAAATTCTGGGAGAGCTATTTTTTAGTAATTGCCTTGGTCATTCTCAGGTCAGATCTGTTCTATTGCTTATCCAATCCTCCAGTCCCACTTACATGGTACTTAGAGAGTAGTAGCTGTCTTTAATGTTCACTCACTCTCCCCTCAAACAAAGCAGAAAATATCAGTGCCCACCCCTTACTTCCATTGAATGGAGCCAAAAGTAAGAGATTATTTTTTTTTCCCCACTTGGTCTATGCTGCAATTCCCTAATGTACACACTTCCCACATATTTTGGAGACTTTTTCAATAGAATCTAAGGCAAAGGGAGACAAAACAAAAGCCCCAAACAGTTTGACTAATGAGGTGAAGGGATTCACTTAAGGCTGCCACTGGCAAGATCTGAAAAATGGAGGCAGAGTAACCAGGAGAGGAAAAGGGATAGAAGTGTATCAAATTAAGCCAGGAGGTAGTCCCAAAGCATCAATTCAGTGTAAAAGAGGTCATTTAAAATGCTTTAGGTGAGAAAAGAAACATTGATATTTTAAGGCTATGTCACTTTAATTCTATTTAAAGAAATATGAGAATATTCTCTCTGTGGGCATATTTTAGAGTGTGCGGCCATGATTCCTCTAAGTCCCCTCATGGTTTTCTTATACATTTACTAGACAATTTTTCTAGTCATCAAGCTCAAGCTCAGAAGGTTATAGAGTTGGAAGGGGCCTCAGAAACCATCTCTCTTCCTCTTATTTTACAGGTGAGAAAAATGAATCCTAAGACTTCCTCAAGAATGAGTGAGAAGGGGGAGAATTAAGAAAGAGTTAATAGCTTGTCCCTCTGTAACCCAGGAATGGGAATCCCCAGAATTCGAGGGAGCTATGGGAACAATATTAAATGATTATGTTATTTAATTCTTTAATACTTAAAAGATTTTAAAAGACCATTTCTCCTAGATTCATATCACAAAGAAGATCTTGGGTTTACACTGCATTACATTACAGCTAGGACTTCACTCAGTTCAATAATTTTGAATCAGAATCTTAGTGATCATTTTAATGAAATCCCTACATTTTACAAATTTTACGAATAAAGAAAATGAGTCATTGGGAGGTGAAGTGATTTGCCAGACCAACAATTCACAAAACCTCAGATTTGAACATAGGTCCTCTGACTTCTATTTTGTACAATGTCCCCATTTCCTAGAAGTCTATAGATGTTGACTGTCAAAGTGTTATGGAAAGGATTCCTGGTAAGTTATGGATTTAATCAGTGATTTCAGGGATCCTTCCAGTTCCAGATGTTTTATTTTGTGGTTTGCTGAGTTCAAAAGTCTTAGAAAGACATACAAATTCTCTCTTTGAGCTAGGTCTATTTTTCTCCTTTGAAATTAAGACTATTAAGGCCATGGGAGCAATGAGGTTAAATGTGAAAAAATCATTGGTATTTCCTAGCTAATTTTTGGAGTGATCTTTCTATATGAAACTTGTTTCTCCCTGGTGGAGACTAAAAGAAGAGGAGGAGGTCAACAGAGCAATCCCTACCATCCTGATGGGGGCTCCAAGGTAGCCTCTCATTGCTCTGATGTCTCAATATCTTCCCTTCTCAAAAAGTTCCACTCCCTTTTTTAAGGTGCAGAGAAGAGATGTCATAGGCTTCACAGATGCTTGATAGACTCCAGCATCACTTCCACCAAAAATGTCATTCATAGTATCCATGAAAGGGCAAAGAAGATCTAAGGAGAAATGGACCAGTGCTGTGACCCACATTAAAGACTAACAAGGGGCAAACAAGAGCACAGTAAATAGAAGGTTCTAGCATCTACTTAGGGTCACCGAGATCATTTTAACTGGCTATACCATATCTTTTCCTGGGTATCCTACCAACAGGTAGCAGCATTGATTCCTTTCTCCTTAGATGGTCTTTGCCCTTTCAAGCAAGAATGCAGATGTCCTCCCTGCCACAGCTTTGAGGAGCTGAAAATAAAACCACATTTTAGGAATTCCTTTCTGAGTATCATCTCCAGGGCTAGGCGGACCCCTAGAGAGGTTCTTAAGCATCCACACACTTCAACTCCTCCCTCTCCTTTTTTTATCCACTAAATTACTAAATAATATATGGGGGTTCCCTAAGCTGATAAAATCACAGAACCTAATTACTGACCAATTAAATCCCCTACATTACTTTTTGACCTCAACCTTAGTATACTATGAATATATATATATATTTGATTACTAAGGGAAATAAGAAAGAGAAATAAATGTTGAACAAATCCCCTCCACTGGAAGTGCTCAGAGGATAATGGTAGGTGACATTGTATTGAGCAATCACCCACGTAATGCCAATCCCTGGTTGGCAAACTCATTAGTAACCTATCTAGTTATGTGAAAGAAGCTTCCTCATAGGCTATAAAATCACAGGACACCAACTGTCCAAAAATCACTTCTTCTATTGTTTCTCATTTTTGTGATATCACTAGGTGTGGACTAAGGCACTGGGTTATCCTTGGGAATAAAACAACCTGCATTAAGTTAAGCAGGATTAAATAAATGCATTGCAAGTAGAGAGGTTGTTTTAGGTTCAATTTAGGGTCATCAAAATCATTTCAACTACCTATACTATAGCTCTTCCTGGTTTTCCACTAGCAAACTTAACATGACAAAAACCAATTCTACTATTTCTTCCTCAAAGTCTAATTTTTCTTCCTTCACTTTTTTATGATTATGGCACTTATCACTTTATATGTTGGGCTGTTCACCTTAGCTATTTTCACTTATTCATTTTACCAGGGTATCTCAAAAAGTTTCATTCCATCTGTAAGTGACTGAAGCTTAAGCACCTTGTTCATAATGACTTGCTGAGTTAGTATCAATTCTCCTCTGAGATTGTCTCTTGAAGTCATCGTCTCCTCTTATCCCCACTACCACCACTCTAGAATAAACCTTCATTACCTCATGTCCTTCCTACGTCTCTCTTCCTCCTCCAAACAATCCGTATGGGACAAGGGAAGGACTGCTGATTCTGGAGTCACAAGACCCAAGTCCAAATTCCATCTCAGAATATTCTGTGACCATGGGCAAGTTGCTTAACTTTACATAGACCATAATTTTCCCATCAAGGGAGTTGGAGAAGATGGTCACTGATGTCTCTGATCCTATTATCATAGGACTTTAAAATGACTGAGGTGCCCTTAATAGTACATTAATAACAACAGAACACTTGCTACCTCTATGACCTTGGGTAAGTCATTTAATCTCCCTGATTTAATCCATCTGTAAAATGAGGGAGTTGGTTTCTGAGGTCTTTTCTAGTTCTACAACTCAGATAACAGATACATAGTCCATCATCAAGCCAAATATTTAAGACTTGCCAGTGTGTACTAGATCTGTATTCCAAAGAGATCATAAAAAAGGGAAAATAACCTCTATGTACAAAAATATTTAGTGTAGCTCTTTTTTGTGATATCAAAAAATTGGAAATCTAGGCCATTTCTTTTAATTGGAGAATGGATGAGCAAATTGTGATATGTGGTTAAAGGGAATATTATTGTGCTGTAAGAAATCATGAGCAGGAAGCTTTCAGAAAAAAACCTGGAAAGACTTCCATGAACTGAGGCTGAGTGAACAGAACTAGAACACTGTATACATTAACAGCAACATTATGTAATAATCAACTCGGAAAGCCTTGACTCTTCTAAGCAATACAATGATCTAAGACAATTCCAAAAGACTCATAGAAAAAACTCTACACCCAGAGAAAGAACTATGGAGTCTAAATGCAGATTAAAATGCAATTTTTTTACTTTTTAAAATTTGTTTTTTGTTTTTTCTTTCTCATGATATTTTCCCTTTTGTTCTGATTCTTTGTTCACAACATGACTAATATGGAGATATGTTTAAGATGATTGGACATATATAACCTATATCTGATTGCTGTCTTGGGGAGTAGGGAGAGAACAAAGGGAGGAGAAAAAATTTAGAACTCAAAAACTTTCAAAAATGAATGTTGATGGGGCGGCTAGGTGGCGCAACGTATAGAGCACCAGCCCTGGAGTCAGGAGGATCTGAGTTCAAATCTGACCTCAGACATTTAACAATTACCTAGCTGTGTGGCCTTGGCAAGTCACCTAACCCCATTGCCTTGCAAAAAAAAAAAAACCAAAAAAATGTTTTTTAAATGAATATTGAAAACCACTTTTATATGTAGTTAAAAAAGAAAATAAATGCTAATTAATTGAAAGTAAAATAAAATTATACATATATAATATATACTATACACATATAATTATACATATATAATATATATAAAAGACTTACCAGTCTGGATGAATGTGTCAGAATTTATACACACTTTTGATGTAGTTTCCTAGGACCCAAATTCACTTCCATACTATAAGGAAACATAAAGACTCCATAGACACACTGTCTATTAGTTTATACTACCTTCCTTCAAAAGAAGGGATAATAGTCTTCTCTCCTCTTTATTTCATTTAGTGACTTTGCTCTTGACATCCAGTGAGAGACTGAATTATAAAGGGAGAGATCTTGAGGTTGCTATAAGCAATAGACTTTGGTCCTTCACCTCTGTGTTTATTTTGCTTTTCATTTGAAGGTGACTGGAATCTCTGACTTGGTAAGTTTTCAACAGGGTGTTTCTAGTAACTACATTATTCTAGATTTGGGTTCTAGAACCACCACAGCATTGATGCCCTTAAGATCAAGGTGACTCTGAGGACAAGGACTCATCCAACAAAAACTGCATCTTTGGGGTGGGGGCTTGAGAACTCAGTCTCTGTGGGGAATAGGCTAGACATTGTAAATCTATTCCCCACAGAGATTGAGATGATGTAAGGTAGAGTATGTCCCACAGGGAATGGGAAAAATGTAGGTAGCTATCTTTCAGTTATTCTTCTGAAGTAAAATACCCCCTTGATAAAGGAAAAACAAAAAATATACATATTTTCCACTTCAATGTCATATTTATGGGCAAAATGTTTCCTAATTGTTTTGATGATAAGTTGGCATGCCTTAGTCAGTCTTGGCAAGTCTTCTGATGTTGGCAAACCAATAAGGAGCACAAAACAGAGATCTAATTGAGAATTTACTGTAGTGTTTAACAACTGTGAGGGCAATGGAAGGTGACAAAACCTAGCAACAGATTTAGATTTACTGCCGTCCAGTGAGAATTCAGTCTCACTGTAACTATGGTGCTCCAACAGCAGAAAACATTTCATATGGAAATCAACTTATGGTTGTTAAATGTTTCCAGTTGATGATTGGAACCTGATTAGTTAGTTGTGCATTTCCTCCATGGCTTGTATCAGAAAGTTAATTCCACTTTCATTTAGAAAGGTTGAATTAATATTTTTAAGAACAAGAGATTACAGATCTGGTAACAGATAGGTAAGGTCATGCCTAATTTTTTGTGATACATTAAAAACAAATATTTGTGATATATTGAAAATATTAATAGACCAATAAACCAATCCACACAAATACACAAAGGAAAACTTCATACAATAATGTTGTAACCCAGGCCCCGGTCATGCATCTACATCATGGGTTAGACTTCCTGCTTCTATAACTAGGAAAAGTATCTTCAGTGGAATGTGGGTGAGGGATAGAATGATATCTTTCATTCCTCTCCAGGGACACCATGATGGATGAAGATTTAGATGCTGATAGAAAGAAAAATATCCATCAGGAAATGCTATGGCAAGCAGAAAATGATTTTTTTTGTCTCGTCTATCAATGTCACTTGCCAATTCATTTTGTTTCTGGTTTTTAAAAACAATAATCTCTACCTCATCAAGTTATGAATTGCAGTGTTTCACAGAGTTTCCAGTGCACGATAAAAATAACTAGCCGAGAGTCTAATTGACAGGTTACAAATCAGAAAAGCTAGTAAATTTTAAGTGAATTTAAATATTTATAACAGGAATATACCCAAATCATATAGAAGTAAAGTGGAAGGCTGGCCCAACCTAAAAATTAGATCCTAGGGTACCATGACCCTAGAGACTTTGGAAGTCCCTATATTCAGCTTCCTGTTGAGTTTCTTGCCTCAGAAATTTTTCTTCAACACAATTCTTCAACAAATAGTCTGATAAATCCTTACCCACTTGATTTGATCCAATTCAGAGAAAAAATAGAAACTCTGGATCCCTGAAGAACCATGAGAATCCATTTGATCCTATACCTGTTGCAGTTCTATATACTGCCGCATAGGACTATGGTTTATAAATTTCTATGTTCTCCAGTTCTAGACCAGGCAGTGTAACCACTGACTCCAAAAAAGAAATGTGACTTGGAGAGCCATCATCTGGTCATCTTGGCCAGAATGGTATCTTTGTCTGGAGTTTCTCAACAAATGAATCTCAGTTATACGACTTGGAATAAGGAGAGATCTAAGTACCAGCTGTGTGACCTTTAGCAAGTGACTTAAACTTTATTGGCCTCAGTTTCCACATCTGAAAAAAATAAAGATAGAACACTTGTATTATTTAATTCACATGACTACTTTGAAGAAAGTACTTCATAAATTTAAAGCAATAAGTAAATGAGCTTTTGTTTTTATTTACCTTTAATTATATGTTGGCCTATATAAAATGGGGATTCTTATAAAAAATAAAAAGCCTGAATGACTTTGAAGACAAGAGAAGAACTGATGGATTTGCAAATCTCTGACTTTAAAATAAAATAAATTATATTATGGGCTCTTAGGTCTGATCCACAAGAACATTTAAAACATGTCATATGTCGATAAAACAGGATCAACACAGCAAGTATGACCACCAATAAATAAAAGTCAATAATGGGGCAGCTAGGTGGCACAATGGATAGAGACTGGCCCTGGAGTCAGAAGTACCTGAGTTCAAATCCGGCCTCAGAAACTTAATAATTACCTAGCTGTGTGGCCTTGGGCAAGCCACTTAACCCCCTTGCCTTGTAAAAAAAACACCCTAAAAAAAGTCAATAATGACCCTTGTTGATTAGGGAAATAAAACAGTCCAGTTATCAGTGAACAACTGCTCCAATTGTCAATGGAAGGTAATCAAAGATCTGACAACTAAAATACCATTTCTTAAATTTAAATACATTTTGTACATTTGAGAAAAGTCAGTTATGGTTTATTATTTCAATTTTTGTTAGAGGATATAAAAGCAGCTGCATCAATTTTGCAAAGATAACCATAAAAGAAATCAGACCAAGTAAAAATTTTACAGTTGGCACAGGTACTATATCAAAATTTATGGATTATACTTTTCAGCAGCATATAAAACCCTTGGCAATTAACACTCTGTTTCAGACAAGAAGTTCTATGTACACATTCTCATTTAGGTCTTTGTCCTTTGAAGAAAGGACAGAAGATAATTGCAAACAGCTTTCAAGCCGTGGTGCTTTTTTCAGTTTTTCTCTGAGATTGGGTGTTCTACTATAAAACTTTGTCCTTGTAAGTAAAAATGGAGTCCAATAGAAAATCAATGCATAGCACAGGCATGTTGAGAATGAGCTGGTCCTCTGCACACCTCTGATGAGTCAGGAAGAAAAGGTGTTTCAGATTTGGAATGTAAGAGCTCTAAGGATATTGGAGCACAGATGTAGCTGGCAATTTGTTTATTCCTAGAACAATGTGAAATGCATACTCAAATAACTCTTTAATTCAAATTTAGTTGGATGGGGAGAGACCCCTGGACACCATGAAGCAATGGTTATGGACAACTTCAATGAATGTTTGTGGGAGATTGGGATCACAGTGGACCAGAGAGGAGCTCACCTAAAATGCCCTTCTGAAGATAGAAGTTTACCTTCTGGTAGTTTTCCATTTTAAATAATCCATATGGCTAACTGGCTGCTAAACTTGGATATTTTTCATGCTGTTGAAGTTTTCAAGTCCATGCAAGTGCTGACACCACCCTCTAAATTAAAGTGACTTGGAGTAAAGCCCCAGTTGCCCCACCCTAGTTATGGTTCTCCATTGGAGAACTCAGCTAATTCAGTTTATTCATTTTTACAGATGAAGAAATGAAGCTCTGCAGAAGCTCAGGTGCCTGCATCCTAAATCTGACAGATTATCATTAAAGAAAAGAAGCATAAGAAATTATAGGGAAATGAAGCTACAGTAAAATAGCAACCACCACAACCAAACACTTGTTTCCTAAAACCAAGAAAACCCTAGTAAAAGGAGTTAAAATGACTTACTATTATAGCTTAGCATTCAAATCATAGAGACATATTCTTTCTAAAAATTACAAAGTAGTCCATTTGTTCAAAGGAAAAAGAACAGAGTAAGGTGCTTACTTTCAATTTTTTTTTGGAGAAAAAGTAGAATCTTACTACACAAGCCAGAGAAAGATAATACCAACAGAGATGTTCATTTCTGAAGCAAAAATAAGAGTAATAAATGAGCTCAAGTCCTTTCCAAAGATAATTAGCATGAACTCAGGAACTATACCAACACAAATCCTACTTAATGAAGTTCTTTTTTAATCCACTGATTTTTTTAATCTTCCCTGCTTTCTTTAGTTAAGATTTTAGCCCACCAATCTTTCTTGTTTAAATCTTTATAAAACTGCACCCTGCTAACACTGTGCCAGTTTCCTGTCAAACATTCACAGCCACCTGACCAGATGACAAACTGAATTTGTTATAATGAATGATAGTTACATATTTTTCTCACAAGTCCATTACTCATAACTAATCATGTATTTTAAATATAATCTTGGGCAGGGGTTTTTAGGCATAATAAAATATTGTTCTGCTTGTGTTCAGTCTTGTTCACTCTGCCTCTAACAATCTTTTTTCTCATTTGTCTCCTCTCTAGTCACAAGGCTAATACTGAAGTTCAAGCCCTTAACACCATTCTCCTGGTCTTTGGGAATAGTTTCTTAATTAGTCTTCAATTCCACTAAAATAATATCAAGGTTATCTCCCCTAGGTCCAGGTTATGACTATGTTATACATGAAGGAAGTCCAGACTGCAGGCCATACATCAACCCCATCAACTTCATCACCTTCCTTCCACTTACCCCATAGAGACTACGTTCCAAATCATATAATATGCTCAGTTTTTAATCTCATGACCAGAAGTCCATGCTGTCCCCACTGATAACGGGTGCTATATCTATCCAGTCCTAGACCCCTGGCTACTGCCTGCTATCTGTCTGAAAACCATACATGTAGAATATCACCTCCTCCTTCTTTCTACCTTTTGATCTGGAAACAGTTACTAAATCAATACTTCTGGAAAGAGCATGCCAGTCATGTGTCGCTCTGTAGTTCCACTCACCATTCCCCTGATTTCCCAGACCAGAACACCCTTTCTTGATCACTATTTCACTATGTATGATGCTATTTCTTCCTATAAACACAGAATGTGACCTTGAAGTCAGGAACTTACTCTTTGGGATGTTTATTTCTATGGCATAGCACCTTGTCTGGAACATGCATAAGTTTAATGATTTCATTTTCATTTAAAAATCATCAGTAGCTCCCCACTTCCTATAGGGGGAAAAAAAACTCCTTGACTTTTAAGGCCATTCACAGTCTGTTTCTACCAACCATTTCTAACCTTCAAAGGAACACAGAATCAGATATGATAGAGTCCTCAGTGACCATCTAGTCCAGTTTATTCATTTTAAGAGTTTCTAGGTCCAAGGAAATAAGTGATATACCTAAGGTCATATAATTAACAAGCATCAGAGGTAAGATTTGAACTCACATCCTCTGACTCCACTGTACAACACAATTTCATACACTTTTACAAATTATACATTCTAACCAAAATGACTTAGTATCTATTGTCCCAACCCAACATTCCTTCCATTTCCATAAGCCACCCTTTCTATTAGTAATTTATTCTTTCCTAATCTCTACTGTTTAAAATCCTTGTCTTTCTTAAAGGCTTAGTTTAAGTGCTTTCTGCTGTCTAAAACTTTTCTGAACTATTCCCCCCCCAAAAAATTAGTTTTCTTTTCCCTAACTCAATTCTCCTTGTATTATTCTGTGTAGGTGTTAGTATCATAATCCATACTGTGCAAATGTAAATTGAAGGCAAGAATGATTTTGTTTTATATCTTAGAATAGTGTTTGACACAGAATAACGATCTAATAAATACTTGCTGTAACTGAAAAAAAAGTTAAAAAATACAATTAAAAGTAAGTGAAACTATAATATAAAGTAGGAAGAACTTCAAAATGACAGAGTACTATAAACTATTAAGGCCCAGATCCTTTTTTTTTAATCACTAGTCCAAGTTTGGTTTCAGATAATGTTCAATCTGAGGTCTGACCTAAAGGCATCACAGCCACTCTTTGGCTTATTACTACTCATAATGAGTTGACCAGGAAAAAAATCTTCAAACATGCTTTTGTCTGGGTTTTTACAGATATTTAAATGAACAATCCATAACTCCCTTACAAGTATTCAAGGTAGCAAATGCATACCACATATAGGACAGTTTTTATTTTTACTTCTACAGTATATGCAGAAGATACAATGGGTTTATATACCTTCATTAACAGATATTGAAAACTTGTCACTTACTGTAGTTCCTCTCAGAAAACTGAACTTGGATTAGTCATTGGAGCAACATTCTGACAGTCTAGTGACTTCATATCTCTCCCACTGAAAATGACAGTTTTTTTCTGAGTTTAGTTAATTATGATTAAATCAAATGAGAGACATCCTTCCTCTAGGATTTCACTATCTGTTCTGCTAATTGAAGATACTGTTCTGCAGCATTCCACTAGAACTAATCCTCTAGAAGGGAGATGATTTTGGCATTCTTCCACTCTTACTTTTTCTTCTAAGATTTTATTTGACTTCTTTTGAAGAATTCCCTCTTCTTTGGGAGTCAGTTTTGCTCTTTTCTTTAGGCTTGGGATGTAGTGGGATGCATTCCTCCAGCATCTATGAGCATGATACATTCTTTAACAGGATCTCAAACTGGACCAGTTCATTTTTGTAAACACAACAGACCACAATGGTATCTTGATTTTAGAGATATGGCACTTGGAGAGAAATAACCTATATCCAATCTCAGTGTCCAAAACTTCTTGTTACTACTTCAGATGTAAATTATGTATCTAAGAGGCTTAATCTAAGAGTTGGTCAGAAGGCAGACTGGTTTAAGGTAGGATTTTCTTTTACCCATAATCTTGTCATGCTTCTGTCAATTGTCCCAGAAGATACAGCCAGTCAATTCAAGATGAAAAGATGTGTAGAAGCTCAAAGATGGTTTGGAAAGGGATGGGAATCAGGCCTGTGTATTTGTCTTTTCTGGTCACAGTGACATTTTCCCCTCAGCGAATGTAAGCCTGTCCACTACACCTACAGTAGGCTTTGGATATAGGACTTTAAACTAGAAGTTCAGACCATAAACAAACTTTGGTACCTTTGTAGGAGATTATATCTATTTTTGCAGGTGTAGTTTCTGAAGAAGTTCATTCAAGGATATTTCCAGTCAAGATGGCAGAGAGAAACCAGGACTTTGTTAAGTGCTCCTAAGTTTCCCCCAGCACCAACTTGAATCAAACTTCTTAACAGATTTTGGAGCAACAAAATGGACCAAAGATCAAAGGGAAACATATTGCAGAAGATGGGGGGCAGTGCTGTTGATACACCCAGGGTGGAGAGCAGAAACTCACCTTAGCACAACTAGGTGAAGCAGGGAACTTTCCTTAGGTCCTTGGCTGCATGATGGGTGACTCTAGCATGTGGGGAAAGCTCCAGCGTGGTTGTCTAAGCTCCACATTAAGCCTGCATTGCTGGTGTAGACAATTGACCCTGACAGCCAGAAGGAAGACCTGCCATCTTGCCATAAACTGGGAGATGACCCAGGTTCTCCTCTTTTGCCCAACAGTAGATCCAGAGAGGGACCCTTGGCATTCCTGTACAAACAACTCAGACTTAGCCACAGCTATTCCTACCTCCCCTATGAGGGAGTGAACAACTGACTTCCCTCTGGCCTTCTGGTGGTCTCAGCCTGGCCCATCTAACCCAGAGACTGGGCTGCCTGTGGACAACCTGGAGATGGCCCCAGTGTTTCCACTTTGGGGAGTGAGCAGCTGATATCACCCCAGAACCTACAATCCAGAGAGCACCTCAGGCTTCCCTTATCAGTCAGTCCACTGAGTAACCTCTAGGAGTTCCTAATGTCAACAACCCAGGGCAGTTAGCAAGCCTCTAGAACACTCTGCAAAAAGGACTGCAAGCAAGCCCTTCCCCCCCCAACACAAGAACCTTGGGATGGGTAACAAAACTCAAAATGATAAAAGGCCAGAGAAAAACCAGAATCTTTGAAAGTTACCTTGGAGATAAGGAATGGCAAAGGGAGAGCAGAAGAAGTGCCACATATGTGAAGCTATGGAAGAGAATATGAATTGGTCACCAGCTCGGGAAAAACCTAGAAGAGTTCAGAAAGAATATTAAAAATCAAACGGAAAAATTGGGAAAAGCAATGTGAAAGAAAATTAACATCTTGAAAGAAAAAGTGACAGAAGAAACAAATTCTTTGTAAATACAATTGGGCAATTGGAAAAAGATAACAGCTCTTTAAAAAATAAAATTGATCAAAAGGAAATGGAGTTGCAAAAACTAAAAGAAGAAACCTCCCTGAGAAATAGCAGCAACAGAAAATTTCATGAGAATATCAGGAAAGGAGATAACATTGATAATAATAAACAATTAGTATTGTGAATGTGAAGGAGATGAACTCTCCCACAAAACAGAAGTAGATAGTAGAGTAGATAAAAACCAGAATCTGACAATATGCTGCTTGCAAGAAACACATTTGAAGCAGAGAGATACACACAGAGTAAAGGTAACAGGCTGGAGCAGAATATATTATGCTTCACTTGAAGTGAAAAAAAAGCAGGGGTAGCAATCCTTATCTCATACATACTTACAAAAATAGATCTCATTAAAAGGGATAAGGAAGGAAATAATATCCTCCTAAGAGGTACCATAGACAATGAAGTCATTTCAGTCCAAATTCTTAGAGGAGAAGCTAAATGAGTTACAGGAAGATATGGACAGCATAACTATTCTAATGGAGAACCTCAACCTCCCTCTCTCAGAATTAGAAAATTCTAACCATAAGATAAACAAGAAGGAAGTTAAGGGGTGAATAGAATATTAGAAAAGTTAGGTATAATAGATCTCTGGAGAAAACTGAATGAGGTACATGGCACCTACACAAAAATTCACCATGCATTAGGACTTAAAAACCTCATAATCAAATGCAGAAAGGCAGAAATATTGAATGCATTCTTTTTAGATCATGATGCAGTAAACATCATGTGCAATAAAAGGGCCAATTGGGATAAAAGGGCTAATTGGAAACTAAATAACCTAATTTTGAAGAATGAGTTGATCAAACAAAAACATCATAGAAATTAATAACTTCATCCAAGACAATGCTAATAAGGAGACAACATACTAAAACCTGTGGTATACAGCCAAAGCAGTTATTAGAGGAAATATTATATCTCTAAATGTACACATGAAAAAAATAGAGGAAAGAGGAGATCAATTAATTGGGCATGCAACTAAAAATATCTAGAGAAAGAACAAATGAGAAATCCCCAATTAAATATAAAATTGACAATTATGAAAGTCAAAGGAGAAATTAATAAAGAAAACTATTGAATTAATAAATAAAACTAAGAGTTGGTTTTATGAAAAAAACAATAAAAATATGTAAGCATTTTGTTTATTTGATTAATAAAAAGGAAGAAAATCAAATTACCAGTATCAAAAATGAAAAAGATGAATTCACCACCAATGAGGATGAAATTAAAATAATAAGTTGGGGCTATTTTGCCCAACTGTATGCAATAAATTTGACAATCCAAGTGAAATGGATGAATATTTCAAAGAATAAGCTACCCAGGTTAAAAGAAGAGAAAATTAAATATAGTTGAATAAGCCAACAGTGAACTCTCTAAGAAAAAAATCTCCAGGGCCAGATGGATTGACAAGTGAATTCTACCAAACATTAAAGAAACAATTAGTTCTAATTCTATATAAACTATTTGAAAAAAAATAAGTGAAGAAGGAGTTCTACCAAATTATTTCTATGGCATCAATGTAGTCTTGATACGTAAATCAGGAAGTCAAAACAGAAAAAGGAAATTTTAGATCAATTTCTCTAATTAATATGGATGCAAAAATTTTAAATAAAATTTCAGCAAAGCAATTACAAGCAGTTATCACTAGGATAATATACCACTCAAGGTTGGTTCAATAGTGGGAAAACTATTAGTATAATTGATCATATCAATAATAACCTAACAGAAATCATATGATAGTTTAATACATGCTAAAAAAAACTTTTGACAAAATACAGCACCCAGTCCAATTAAAATCACTAGACAGCATAGGAATAGAGTGTTCCTTAAAACAATAAGCAGAATATCTAAAACCATTATATGTAATGGGTAGAAACTAGAAGCAATAGCAATAAGATCAGGGATGAAACAAGGATATCTATTATCACCTCTATTATTCAATAATGTATTAGAAATGTGAGCTTTAGCAATAAGAGAAGAAAAAGAAATTGAAGGAATTAGAATCAGTAACAAAGAAATAAAACTCTCACTCTTTGCAGATGATATGATGGTAAACCCAGCAAACCCTAGAAAATCAACTTAAAAAGCTACTTGAAACAATTAGCAAGTTTAGAAAAGTTGCAGGATATAAAATAAGCACACATATATATTTGACTCAGTTTTCTATACATTTTTGGAATGAGTCCTTTATCAGAAACAAAAAAATTGTTTCCCAATTTGATGCATTCCTTTTAATCTCATATATTTCTTATATATTACTAGCAAGATAACAACAATAGATAGAGAAATTTCATTCAGAGTAATAGTATGCAACATGACTTGGGAGTCTACCTGCCAAGGCTGACTCAGAAATTATATAAAACAACTTTAAAACACTATTCATACAAATAAAATCATATCAAATTACTGGGAAAATGTCAATTGCTCATTAGTAGGCTAAGCTGATATAATAAAAATGACAATTCTGCCTAAATTTAATTACTTATTTAGTTCCATATCAATCAAATTTCCAAAAAATGACTTTATTGAGTTAGGAAAAAATAACAACTAAATTCAATGGAAGAACATAAAAGGCCAAGAATATCAAGACAATTAGTGAAAAAAAATGCAAAGAAAAGCAGCCTAGTCATGCCAGATCTAAAATTATATTATTGGATCAGTAGAATAGACTAGGTGCAAAAGAAACAATAGTAAATAACTATAGTAATCTGCTTTTTTGATACACCTAAAGATTTCAGTTTCTGGGATAAGAACTCACTCTTCAATTAAAAAATGCTGGGAAAACTGGAAGATAATATAGCATAAACTAGGTACAGACTGACATCTCACACAATATATCAAGATATGGTTGAAATGAGTACAGGATTTAGACATGAAAGGTGATATCATAAGTCAATTAGGGGAACAAAGATTGGTTCATCTATCAGATCTATGGAAACAGGAATAAGTTTATGACCAAAGAAGAGATAGAGGACATTATAAAAGACAAAAATGGATACATTTGATTATATTAAATTGAAAATTTTTGCATAAACAAAACTAATGCAGCCAAGATTAAAAGGAATGGATCAAATTGGGAAACAATTTTTTTGTTTCTGATAAAGGACTCATTTCAAAAATATAGAGAGAGAACTGAGTAAACTTTATTAAAAAACAAAATCATTCCCCAGTTGATAAATGGTTAATGGATATAGAAATGTAATTCTCAGATGAAGAAATTAAAACTATCCATAGCCATAAAGAAAATTGTTCTAAATCATTATTGATTAAGGAAATGCAAACTTAAACAACTCTGAAATACCACCTCATACCTATCATATTAGTCAATATAACCCAAAAGAAAAATGATCAAAACTTGAGGCAATGTGGGAAAACTGAGACACTAATACATTGTTGGGGAAGTTGTGAACTGATCCAATCTTTCTGTAGAGCAATTTGGAATTTTAATGAAAGGGCAATAGAACTGTGCCATACACTTTGACCCAGAAAAACCAGTAGAAGGTCAGTATTCCAAAGAGTAAAAAAAAAATAGGGTTAAAAAAGCCCGCATGTACAGAAATATTCATAGCAGCTCTCTTTTGTGGTGACAAGGAACTGGGGAATGATTAACAAATTGTAGTATATGAATGTAATGGACACTGTTGTTCTATAAGAAATCATGATGGATGAGATTTCAGAAAAGCCTGGAAGGCCTTACATGAACTGATACTGAGAGAAATCAGCAGAACCAAAATAAAATTATACACAGTAACTACATTGAGTGATGATCAACTATGATGGATTTGTTCTTTTCAATAATAGTCAAAGACAATTCTAAAAGACTTGTGAGGGAAAATACCATCGCTATCCAGAGAGGAACCTTTGAAGTTTAAATGCCAACCAAAGCTTATTATCTTCAGTTTTAAGAAGTTGTCATGTATTATGTCATTTCCCTCTTCTGTTTGGATTTGTTTCTTCTTTTACAACGAAATTAATATGAATCTATGTTTAGAATAATTACACAGAGTCTATATTAGACTACTTTCTGTCAGGGAGAGGCAGGAGGGAAGGAAAGAGAAAAATGTAAACTCAAAACCTTGCAAAACAAAGATTGGTGAAAAAAAGTTCATTTAAGGTAACAAAGAGCAGAATCATATCTCTATGAAAATAAGCCCAGGGGCGGCTAGATGGCATAGTGGATAAAAGCACCAGCCTTGGAGTCAGGAGTACCTGGGTTCAAATCCGGTCTCAGACACTTAGTTATTACCTAGCTGTGTGGCCTTGGGCAAGCCACTTAACCCCATTCGCCTTGCAAAAACCTAAAAAAAAACTTAAGCCCAAAGTTTGCCATGGAATGAATCATATCCTTTCCCCACTTCCCTTCAGTTTCCCTTTGTCCCATGGATCAATTTGTTTCTGTGTTTGTTGTTAGTCACTTGTTCAGTTCTGTCCAAATCTATGACTTCATAGGTGATAGCATTCCCATCCCTTCTATTCTCCATGAGTTCTCCAGTCTGCCCAAGTTCATGCTCGTTGTTTCCATAACACTATCCATCTTATTCTCTGTCTTCCCCTTTTCCTTTTACCTTCAAACTTTCCCAATAGAAGGGTCTTTTCCAATGAGTCCTGTCTTCTCATTTTGTGGTCAAAGTATTTAAGCTTCAGTTTCAGTATTTTACCTCCCAATGAACTATCTGAATTAATTTCTTTTAAGTATTGACTGCTTTGATCTCTTCAAATTTCAATCAATTACAAATTCAAATGTCCCAAAACATACATCTGGAACAAGATATAAAAGATAATACCTTATTTCTAAACTAGTCACCATCCTGGAATCTCTGAAATGTGAACCAGTATCCCTAATACATAGGGAAAAAAGTATGCCTGCATGAAAGAAATCTGGGAAACCATCATGTAAGCTGCTACATTATCACTCCAACAGCTGTGCAAGACCAAAAAATCCCTCCTATCTCTAGCTTTCCTAAGGCCCTTGTTGGATCTATGGAATAATCTTTTATAATTATCATCTGGAACATGCAAATCTTGTGCATAGATTTTCTTTTTCTCTCCTCAGAGTGCATGCTGATTTTTCTCATTATCACTATCTGGAGAGGCCTTTGATGCCAAATATAGGAACTGAAATGGGCAGAAGAAACAATTTCTTTAATTGAAAAGTCTTCCTCATTCAGACTGCTATAATGATTGATTCTGAATGACTCAAAAACTTGGACCCAGAAATAGGGTTCCTTCAAGTGGGTTAATTCATATTTAGTTGTTAGAATTAAGTAAAAGGCAATAGAGTAAGGTGCATCTAATTCATTTTTGCAACCCCTCTCATTCTGGTATAACAAAGCCTTCTCTGAATGTGTTCATTCAGTTTTGAGTTTGGGATCTATTCAGACCCAGGGATATCACTAAGGTCTATAGTACTATTGATAAATTCAGAATGATGCAGGATTTACAAGATATTTTTAAAAGGGAGGCACAGTGTATAGAGTGATGAATCTAGAATGAGGAAGACTCATTTTCCTAAGTTCAACCCTAGCCTCAGACAACAAGGTGAGGTTGAGAAAGTCGCTGAATCCTGTTTGCCTCAGTTTCCTCTTCTATAAAATGATCTGAAGAAAGAAATGCCAAACTACTTCAGTATCTTTTCCAAAAAAACCTAATGAACAGTGTTGTGTGCTGTGGTTCACATGGCTATACAGAGTCAAATGTGACTGAAAGACTGAACAATCACAACAAACATTCACAATTGCTTTTTCCTTGTTTTCCTGGACTCCTGTGTGTTCTCTTTCCCATCCATACTCCATACAAAGTGATCTCTGAAGCACAAAACTGATCATATAATTGTGCACAAGAATCTTTGTTGACTGTTGTTGACTCTAGATTAAAGTGCAAACTCCCCTCTCTGGAATCTCAAGCCTTTCACAATTTGATTTAAAATTGTCTTTCTAAACAGACTACATCATTACATTCCCTCTCTTATCATCCTCATAACTAGCACAATGCTAAATGATTTGGAAATATATCTTTTGATCTTCACAAAGACCCTGGGAAGTAGATGTTGCCATGTTACAGATAAGGAAACTGAGACAGATAGAAGTAAAATGATTTGATCAGGATCACAGAGCCAGTAATCGTCTGAGGCTGGATTTGAACTCAGATCTTCCTGAGGGTCAGTCAAACCAACCTACTTACTGTTCCAATTCAAAATATTTGATTTCCCACCCTTATGTCTTTGCATGGGCTTCTTCCTTATTTCTAGAATAACTACCTTTATCCATCTTCCTCTTGGGATACCTAGTTTCCTTCAAGTGTCATATCCAGAGTCATCCCCTCTAAGAGGGAGGCCAGTCTTGATTTTACCATTTACCATTCTCTCCCCAATCACTTTGATTTATTTTTCTTTTACTTATCTGCACCCATGCAACTTATTTGCAGATGAATGTGAATTCTTTAAAGGAATGAGTTGTGATACATTTTCATTTTTGTAAGCCAGGACATACTTGGCAAGCTGCTTAATAAATACTTCTTTAATTAAACTGAACAATCTCATTTGAACAAAAGGGAAGAGACTCCCTGACCTTTAGCCTCATCTTTCTAAGAGCTGTATATCAGTAAGACATGTTCAGAGATCATTTTTCTTACAACTTGTTTCCCTTGCTAATGGTCAAATCTGAAGTATCACCTATATAGTTATGGTTTTTTTTTCTCCAGACCAAATTCCATTAAAATGATTACTCAGGGACTGTCTGAATCTCTTTTCCTGATTTGGTTGTATGTTACTCAAAACTGCATTGGGGGGCAGCTTAGTGGCCTAGTGATAGAACACCAACCCTGGAGTCAAGAGAACCTGAGTTCAAATATGGCCTCAGACACTTAAAACCTAGCTGTGTGACCTTGGGCAAGCCACTTAACCCCATTGCCTTAAATAAATAAAATTTAATAAACAACTTTGCATTGAATTTGGAAATACTGGGAAAAAGAAGAAAAATAATACATGTAAAGATGTTCACAGAAGGTGGTGGTCAAATTGGCATTATCTTGCTTTTGACAGTTTGATGTCAGAATGCTGTGGCAGGTAGCTGATAGAGAACTTAGCTTGGAATTAGGATGACAGAAGTTCAAATCCCAGACACATAGTAGTTAGTTAAGTTACAACTTCTGTCTGCCTCAGTTTCCTCAACTGTAAAATGAGGATAATAATAGAACCCACCTTGCAGAGGATCAAATGAGATCATTTTTGTGTAAACAAAACTTTTAGCATAATTTGTGGCATACATAAATGTTTATTCCCTTCTCCACCTCCTCACTTTTTCTCCTCAGGTTGAATAACTAGAATATAGAACCGAATATAGAACTAAGATTTGAACATGATAAAGAACTCCTATCAACCAAAAACTGGACAAAAAAGTATCCTGAACAAGGTGGTACAGTGATTGATTGGGTAAACATATAAGGGAGGAGGAAGAAGGCTTTTAAGAATATTCTCAACCAGCTGTAAGCCATGAGAAAGGCGCTGTGTGTGGGGCATGTAATTACATATTGAAAAGTTTAATTTAGGGTTAAAAAAAGCTACTAATTTCAGGCAGACACCAAACTATGCTCTAGATATGGTATCAGATATATCTCTGTGCACAGTATACTATGGTATCATAGTTCAACTGATTAAATGTAGATCACATGGGCAGATAGACTCAATTATCCAGGAAAGCTTGAATATGGAGAGTAATTAAGAGCTTCATCCTCATTCTGTCTTAAGTTCCATATTTAGAATATCAGGAAAGCCCTTTGGCTGCCTTCCTTATTCAGGGGGAAGGGGAATAGAAGGAGAATGCCTTGACTCCCAGTTTCACAGCAGTTAAGTAATGCATACAGGACACACATTTGTAAAAACATGTTGATCCTGTAATAATTAAGAGACTTCACGGAATTGTTGACCTCTAGTCCTGTTTAGCCCATCAGCTGTCATAACCAACAGCTCTGGTGGGGAAAGAAGCCAGGCATGGGTAAACTGTTTAGGCAGGACTGTTCATGCTGACTTTGATCAATTTTCAGGAAGTGCTACACCTGCTTAAAAGCTGCCATTCAAAACCACCAGGTGGCTGAGAAAGCACATCCTGAGGAATCTATTATCCCCAATTAGCAAAGTGTTGAGTTTCTACCTTAGAGAATTGCAACTCTTTGGCAGAATTGTGTATCACTGGGATGCGTGGTTTAACCATACTGTGTAACCACACAGTGAGAAGTTTTTAATCCTATGTCTCCATGTGCATAGATCCAAGTCTGGAAAGGACCTTGGAGGTCATCTAATTCAACCTCCATGGTTTTTCAAAGGAGGAAACTAAGGCACAAGGAAGCTAAGAGATTAGTTTAAGGTCATATGGATTAGTAAATGGTAGAATAAGGGACTGCAAATCTGAATTGTCTACCATTACTCATTCAAAAATTGAACCATTGCAATGCAATTCTTTGCTGTAGGTAGTATTGAACAAACAACTATGTAGCTAATCTTCATTCCTTACTTTATTTTTTTATTTAAGGCAATGGAGTTAAGTTACTTGCCCAAGGTCACATAACTAGGCAATTATTAAGTGTCTGAGTCTGTATTTAAACTCAGTTCCTCCTGATTCCAGGGCTAGTGCTCTATCCAGTGCACCACCTAACTGCCCCCCATTCCTTACTTTATTTAAAGAAAAAAGGGGTCCAATGAAGATGAACTTAAAAGTTGTCCAAACCAAATCACAATCATTATTAGCTCCTCAAAGAGAGACTTACAAAAGAATCATACTGATGAAACGTAGGTAACCAAAGAAATTATTTTAAATATGTTGACCTTACCAGTAAATCATAGACAGAGATACTTGTTGCCATGTGCTATCTGTATTAGCTACTTCATTGTGCTGTTGTTTCCCTCCCTCTGTAGAAGATTCCCTTAGAATAAATTCATCTCATAGATCATAATATCTAACACAAACCCTGAGGTTCTAACATTTAAAACTCTGGATATGACTCTCAGGTAGATATTATGAATTTTGGTAATTGCTCTATTTTTCCCATGGGGATAAAATAATATCTGTTCAAACATTTACATAATAGCATAATCTCCAAAACATACCACTTAACAATACTTGCCCCATGATCAGGTAGAAATCATCTCCTAAAATATAAACACATTTCTGGTCACTAGAATTTGTTATAGTTCAATCATTTCAGCTGTCTGACTTCTCTTTACCTCGTTTGGGGTTTTCTTGGAAAAGATACTAGAGGGTTTTGCCATTTTCTTCTCCAGGACATTTTTATAGATGAGAAAAACTGAGGCAAACAGAGTTAACTGACACAGTTCGCAGATCTGAGGTTGGATTTGAACTCAGTTTTTCCTGAACACAAGTCCAATGTTCTATGCGCTGTGCCACCTACCTGCTCACATCACTAGAGTAGGAGATTTTAAAAGATCCAGGTCTGAACAGATGTTTGAATGTCTCATCTTTATGAATTATAATGGATATTGTTCTCCTTTTCCTAGCTGGATCTTGTTTTGTGAGGGTGGAGAAATAGGAGGGGAGAAGGAAAGGAAAAACCACATCAACAATCTAAATAGTTCTTCCCCCTAGTTTAAAAGTGACTTATTCTAAACTAACATGTCCTTTACAGAGCAAATAATTTTCTTGGGAAGAGTTGTGTTAAGAAAATCATTCATTTTAAATTACCCGTAATCTTTCATAGATGGCAATTGTTTATTTTTTTCCTCCTCAAAAAGAAAAATAATTCAAAGATTTTTCCAAATGTACCCTATAATTGCTAGGAAATTATAAATACATCCAAATTTTACTGGTATGATCTTTATCCAAAATTATATTAACTCTGAGCACTATGATAGAATTCTAATTACTAGAGAGAGATAATTACAGACAAAACAAATAGAGTTAATCAAAATCATTAGCAGAATTTGCTAATCAATCATTCAAATCCTATTTGGCTATCCAGAAGCTTAACAAAACAGAGCACTGGATGAAATTATTTTAAAGAATTCCCATAGTACCTCGCTAATTAACAAAGGTGCTACAATTTCCATGAATTTTGTTCATAAAAGCTAACTAAAACTAGTTTTCTAAATTGTATATGTATGTAGTTTCTACATTGCGATGGAAAAGAACAGTCAGCAGCAAACTACAGTAATGGTTGTTCTCTAACATGCTCCCAGCAAAATATATCTATTTATAACTTTGTATTGCCACCACACCACCCAAGTGGCTGAGGCAGGGAAATGGGATCTAAAATAGTTTTTCACTATTTCCTGTCTTCCTAGGAAATTGGTTTTACACCAGCTCATGAGCTAGTCTGTTTTATTAACCCTTCCCCAATCATCTTTGGATGCCCCCAAAAGAGGGATGGTCCAAGACTTGCTTACTCTTGTAATTTAAGTAGAATTTAATTCCATCTTGTCACATTTTAATAGACTAAATACTCAAGAAAACTAAAAGTCAAAAAGAATTTATAAAGAAGTGCATGATATAGAGATGATTAGATGGGGAAACTAGTAATGATATATCTTTCTCATGTTTTAAGATTTACAGTTCATTTTTGTGAAAGCTTTCTCATAAAGTCATTTAATAAAGAATATAAAAATTGAGGGTGCTCATCAAGAAAACATATTCATTGTTCTTTTTCTAGAAGTAATATTGTAAATACCTAAAGATGAACATCTTCTAGAGGAAGGAGAAAGATGATAACAGTTCAAATACTTTCATATCAAATAGAAATGTTTTAAAAAGACTGCCATGAACTAATGCAGAGTGGAATAAGCAGAGCTGAGAAAAACAATATACATAATGATTACAACAATGGAAAGATGGAAAGACATCCACCAAGCAATTAAAAGTGAATGCTGTATAATTACAATGAACAATCATGGCCCCAAAGAGGAGATATGGGAAAATATTAACACCTCACTCTATGCAGAAGTGGGAAGTTTACAGCTATAAAAGAATGCACATCTTTCCAATTTTATCTTTGGATGTATTAGTGGGTTTGGCTAATTTTTTCTTCTTTCTTTTTCTTTTAAAATTATTTTAAAATAGCATGACTCTCTGGGAATGGGTAAGGGAAGGAGTGCAGGGAAAATTAAGGCAATATAAAAAAGAAAAATACCAACACATGTATTGAAAACAGCAACAACAAATGAAAATTCTCAACATCATCCAAATTATTCCAAATCTCTCTCAAAATTTCAAACAATATTTAATACAACTAGAATATATTCAATAAGCTCCAGTGGTTCCCTGTTTCCTTCAGTGTTAAATATGAAATCCTCCATGTGACTTTTAAAAATCTTCAATATGTGATTCCTTTCTACCTTCTTAGTCTTCTTACACTTTACTCCCTTCCACTTATTCCATAAACCAGTGACACTCAGCTGCATTGCCTTGTCTACCCCATTAGAGTATGAACAGCAGGGACTGTTTTCATGTTTCTCTGAATCCCCAATACAGTACCTCATACATAGAAGGACTTTAATAAATGCTGGAATAGAAGAAATCTGGACAGTCTCTTGAAGTTTAATATAATGAGATTAGAACAAGCAGGGATTAATAATAGAAGCTGATGACTATGGATTAGAAAAGACCAGATGGGGCCAGCTAGGTGGCACAATGGATAGAGCACTGGCCCTATAGTCAGGAGGATCTGAGTTCAAATCCAGCCTCAGACACTTAATAATTGCCTAGCTGTATGACCTTAGGCAAGTCACTCTTAATCCCATTGTCTTAAATAAATAAAATTTAAAAAAAACAAAAATAAAAGACCAGATGAATGTGGCTGATAGTGTGGAGTAAAAAGTAAAATTAGTCATCAGTTTAGTGACTCAAGGAACAAAGGATAATTAAAAAAAGTCAAGGCCAGGATACTTATGCTATTTATCTCCAACATTCCTCTATCATTCTTTTTTCTGTATTTTTCCCTTTACAGCATTTTCTATGCACTTTCCCCTAAGTATCAAATCCCCTCATATTGCCCCAACTATCCAGCGACCCTTCAAAATGACCCCATTAAGGCCTTCCCTCCCCAGGCTGTGATCCAAGCTCTGGACTTGGATTACTCCTCCCTATAAGAAAATTCACCTGCTCCCTCTCTCATTCCCTTGAAGACTACTAATTGCTAGGCTTAATTTGGTAATTTAATTCAAATTAATGTGCCAATCACTCATAATGGCTTACTTTACCACTTTCCAAGATCAGATCTATATTTTAATATGATTTCAATATTTTAACCCAATATTAGGGATATTTGGAAAGAAGCAGTAAAGGATAGTGGTCAGACAGGAGGGGCTATAGTAAATAAAGTAGGAAAAAGCCTAGAATTAGGAAGACTCATCTTTCTGAATTCAAATTTGGTCTCAGACATTTACCAGCTATGTGATACTGGGCAAATCACTTAACCCTCCTTGCTTCAGTTTCCTTATCTATAAAATGAGCCAGAGAAGATGTCTAACCACTATAGTATCTTTGTCAAGAAAACCTCATATTGATTCATGAAAAGTTGACATGACTGAAAAAAAGACTGAACAATAAAGTAAAGAAAATATCTGGGGATCAAAAACTTCTATTACCCTGAAAATTCTATCATGTACTCGGTCACTTATAAAGAAAATCAAGATTAGTAATGCTTTCCGGCACAGCATAGTCTAGGATTGGAAGAGGAATTATTAGGACAAGTCCAAATCACAAGAAATGTGTTAAATTTTAAGATTCTTATTGTGTTATTATTATTATTATTATTATATTCATTTTAGTTAGGGACCAGTGCACTGGGCACTTCCTCTTCAGATAGTAAATGTACTTTTACTAGCAGTATACGACTTTAGTCTTGACATGAGTTGGTTGCATGTGGCACCTTAAGCTTTTTTCATCCCATCTGTCCAATATTAGCCCAATGGTAATACTCATCTAGGCTTCTAAATATTCTTTGTAGTTTACCTCACAGAATCCTATGCTGCTGAGACCTTCATCTGTAAAGGACTTGACTTGCTGATGAAACTGTTACAGGAAGCAGTAGGATGAATAAGAAAAATACCACTTGGCTTTAGTGCCAAGCTTTCTATATTCACTGATGCTAGAACAGCAGCGCCAAAGATGGCAAGATTCGACAGGAAAGAAGAATGTCCTAAGCATATGGATATAATTTTACTCCTTTGGGGGAACATATGATGTTATTGGTGTTGGATTGTGACCCACCTTTTCATGGTTGCCACAAAGAATTCATCATCAATTAGCTTGATTACTGGTATAATCAATAATTTAATACTGATTATGCAATTTAATGAAACATTGAAATATATGACCAAAAGATGTAGAATGCATTCCATATCCTTAGAAGATTAGATTGGAGATAGGAGTAGATTTTCTTCTGTCCATATACCATATTTACCTTGAAAAATTTGCTCTGTTACCCCCATTTATTCTTCAATGTGGAATGGGACTTAGTTATCTCTTGGGTTTCTTTCAGTACTAAATCCATAATTCTATATAATCCTATGAGACTAATCATTTTAAAGAAGTTAACATCTTTCTGTTACATGAAAATGTACACACACATACACACACAATCACAAACACAAACATACCTCTGTCCCACCAATCAACCCTTTCCCAACTTAAAAAAGTAGTAGCACCTGCAGCAGATCCAAGGACCAGGGCACAACCATACAAAACTTCATTCTCCTTTGTCCCTTTTTTAAGATTTTATTTATTTAAGGCAATGGGTTTAAGTGACTTGCCCAAGGTCACACTGCTAGGCAATTATTAAATCTCTCAGATCCTCCTGACTCTATGACCTGTGCTCTATCCACTGTACCACCTAGCTGCCCCTTCTTTATCCCTCTTTATACCTAACTCATCTGGGGAGAGGGGAGGGGAGGGGAGAGAAAAGGAGGGGAAAAGAGGAGGGGAGGGAAGGAGAGGAGAGAGGGAAAAGGGAAAGAGAAAAATTAAAGGAAAAGAGAAAAGGAAAAAAAGGAGAGGAGAGGAGGGGAGAGGAGGAGAAGGTAGAGGAAGAGAGGGAAAGGAAAAGGAAAAGAAAGAAAATAGTATACTTCAGTCTGTATTCAGACAACAGAAATTCTTTCTCTGATTGTGGGTAGCAATTTTCCATCATGAGTTCTTTGAGATTGACTTGGATCATTGTATTACTTAGAACAGCTGTCACTGGCTATTCTTTATCATGCAATATTGCTGTTACTATGTAGAATGTTCTAATTCTCACTCCATTTTAAATCAGTTCATTTAAGTCTTTCCAAGTTTTTCAGGGAAGGGAACTGTTACTATTACTTTTATAGGACAAGAGGAGGAATTGGACTCTTTCTCTAACATTTTCATATGCTTTCCAAGATGTAAAATTCCCAGGTATGGAAGAATAAAAGGCAAACTTGCTTGGGGCACAGGGGTATTTTCCCCCCAAATATCTCTCATTTATGACCTCATCTTTGCTCCATTTGGAGGAAACAAAAGTACAAATGTAACCCACGTGGTATTTCACTGTTTCACTCAAAGGGATCTTAAAATCCTTTAAAAAAAAAAGTTTCATTGTCACTAAGGAGAAGGCAATATATTTGGCAGCAAAACCCATGAGCCCCAAATAGCAATCCCTTTGACAAAATGCCAATAGGCATCAACAGGCCTATCATAAATGAATTATTCAAACCTTTTAAAGATTCTGAATGATTTCATTATAATATCTCTTCTCATTTGAGATATGACTAGAGCATATGAGTGAATCCTAACCTAGGAGGGACTACAGTCACTCAATCTTTCTTTGCCTCAGTTTCTTCATCTGCAAAATTATGGCTTTTAAAGACTTTTTGCTTTTAAAATATGATCCTATTGTGAGGAAGCCTGTGGATAATAATCATTCATTCCTGGATTATCTCTCATCAGGTGAGTCAAACCCAACCCTGTGAGATACCTGGTATCCATTAGGTGGAATAGAAAACCAAAGATGATAAGGATGAAGGATTTATTTACTTCAAATTCAAATGTCTTAATTTTTTTAAAGTCCACAAATGATTTTGATAGGACAAGGCACTACTTAGGCCACCTTGTTGTATGGGGGTGGGAGATAGGGGAAACATTGATTCATTTCCTGATCCTGTTAACTTGGAATTTAGCAATATGTGATCTTGGGCAAGGAAGTTCCTTTCTCTGAAACTCATCTAAAAAATGACAGAGTTGGACTTGTGCGGCCTGTAAATCCCCAGTTCTGAATCTACGATTTTATACATTTCTTATTTTCATTCCCCACCCTGAAAAAACTCCCCATAATGGGCTGCTTTCTTGGAAAGTTATTAAAGAACATCAGAAATGAAGTACTGGCCTCATCATTTTATAATAATAATAAGGATGATTATAAAAACAATATTACTTCATATTTATGAGAGGCATCTTATAGTTTTATACTTATGCAGTGAGAGGAAACAAGGCATAGTAGACAGAGAGTTGACCTCAAAGAAAGAAGGACTTGGATTCACAACCCATCACTGTCATGTGCCCAAACAGGTCACTTAACCTCTTTCTCAGTGCTCTAGACCAGGTCACCTCACTGCCTGAGGAAGCAGAGCCTTGGACCAGATTAAAATGTAATTGAAAAATGTTTAACAAAATAAAAATATGATAAAACATGGATAATGTCAATTTGTGGTTTTTCTACATCGGTATAGAGCCTGTAGGAATTGACTTCTATTTCAGTTTGATGCCATTATTACAGATAACTCTCCAAAGACTGTAAATTTCAGAAAAGGCAAGGGTTAGAATTGGCAAATGAAATTTCTTTATCCAGATGGTGTTCCCTATACCAATACAATCACAGGTTCATCCTCTATCTCTATCCCTTGATACAATATTTTTCATGTTGTCATTTGATCAACAGATGGATCAACTAAATATTTTTTGTTATTCTTTAATTGTTTCAGTCATGTATGACTCTGTGTGACCACATTTGAGGTTTTCTTGGCAAAAACATTGGAATAATTTGTCATTTCCTTCTCTAGTTCATTTTATAGATAAGGAAACCAAGGCACACATGATTAAGTGACTTGCCAAAGGCCATATAGTTAAAAAGTTTTGAGGCAGGATTTGAGACAGGTCTTCTTGATTCCAAGCCAGGAGTTCTATCCACTATGCCAACTAGTTGCTGCAGTTCTGTACTATTACTCCCATTTTACAGAAGAGGAAACTGAGGCTCTGAGAAGTAGAGATTTGAATCACAAGGGTCCATCAGTTACATTTTTGAGAATTATTGTAATAAAGTCATAATAGAATTCATGAAATCAAAGGACCTGAATTTTGTTCTAGATCTGTCACTAACTTCCTCTGTCTCCTTGGGGATATTTTCCTTCACCTCTCTGATATATAGAGTTGCTTAAAGATGCAGTAAAAATGTGTGAACCACTGGGTAAAATTTAGCTTTCTTGGATAAAAATGGCAAGTTTAGATATTGCTGAAATCACTTTACTTGCTGAAAAATAAGAGAGAGCCCAAGAGGCTAGGACTGGCTACAAAATAATTTGTCCCCTTCTATTGTCAGCATCTTTGGTTCTCATTGGCTCCCCCCTCCCAACATACATAATTGCATCAGCCTCCTGACTAGTCTCCCTTTCCATCAGCTTCCCCTCCATAGTCATTCCATATACCCCTATCAGATTAATCTTCCCTACAGCACTACATTTATCACTTCATTCTCAGTTCAAGAACCTACAATTGCCTAATTGGAGCTTGTCTAAACTCCTCAGTCTAAACTCCTCGGGTTTCAGAGCCCCATTTTTTATTTTTCCCCCTTTCCTAATATACATATATATATATATACATATATATATGTATATATACATATATATATGTTGGCTTTTACAAGGCAATGGGTTAAGTGGCTTGCCCAAGGTCACATAGCTAGGTAATTATTAAGTGTCTGAGGTCACATTTGAACTCAGGTTCTCTTGACTCCAAGGCTGGTGCTCTACTCCTCTGTGCCACTTGGCTGCCCCTTACCCTGATATAATTTTTTATTATTCTGTTCTAATCAGATAGCCTTTTCATCACCCTCCTCATGTTCTATTAATCCATGTCTTCTTACTTGGGCTCGTGCTGCTTTCTAACCTTAAATGCCCTCCCCCCACCTTTCTTTTATCTTTCCAACTAAGACCCCAGATGCCTATAGAGCAAAAATATTCCGTGGCAATTATTATTCAAGTCTCATAATCTCCAGACCATAGTATCTCTCTCATCAACACTTGGTGATTTTAATAATAACAACTCACCCTATACATAGCAATTTGAAGGTTTATAGTACATTTTCTCCACTTCGTCCTACTTTCAGTGCTAGGGGAATAGGAACATGGAATGTTGCATATCAGTTCAGAGGTGGTCATATTGTCCATTGATTTTGCTTAACTTTTTTTCCTTTATTACAAAAGAAAGCTCTACTGGGGTTATGAAAGCATATCAGGAAATGAAATGAGGGATAAAAAATAAAAAGCTATCAGGAAAGATTAAAACTAAACAATAAAGAAAAACATATAAATTAAAATCTGGGTATCTCTGCATTCTTGGTTTTCCAATAACATCAGCCTCAGTGTCATCCTATCATCTCATTTTTACATTGCTCATGGTTTCTCCTTCTTTGTTCCTCCTCAGCATAGCTCATTCTGAGTTTTAAAGCTTCTAACAATATTATTTTAGGAAGGGCTGACGTGTTTTTATATTTACCTGCCATTACCTTCCCTAGGTTTCATCTACTATAGTTATTTTAAAAGGACATTTATAGGCATTTGCTTTTTTTTTTGGTATGAAATTTTATTTTCCCCCAATTACATGTAAAACCAGTTTTTAATATTTGATTTTTATAAAGCTTTGAGTTCCTAGTTTTAACCCTCCCTCCCTAATCCCCTCCCTGAGGTGTTAATCAATCTAATATAGCAAATCTATCTTTTAAAACTAAAGATAATTCAATGGGTTTGAAGGAAAGGGGCTCCTTCTTTATTTCTCACTGAAATTGTCTTTTTTTTTGTCTTCACAACTAAATTCTCAATAGCTTTCCATATTTCCTGGACTGACGTTTTTATGTAGACTTTTAGACCAGAGAATCCTGCTTGTCTTTTCTCTGAACCATTTGAAATCTGTTAAAATCTCTCCTAAATATCTAGGGTACATGTCAGACTATGCCTAGCTTTCTTCCTTTTTCATGAATTCTTTGAATGACTCCCTTCCCAGAGGCTTCCAATCATTTCTCTTGTGAGCAATTAGCTCTCCTATTTAGTCAAAACTATGTAAAGAATGTTTCATATTGTTTTTAAACCTTTTGAGGAATAAAATAATGAAGTCAAGTTAAAAATTTATACACTAATACAGTCAAAATGTAGATCTTGAGATATATATATATATGAAATGGAACCTCCAAAAGTCCCAAACTTCAAAATTCCTCTATAAGCACAACCATCTATCTGTGCAGTATCACTAAACCTTAGTCTCACTGTGATCTCTGTATCATTCATTTCTATTCACTCCATCCATTTCCCTATGGTGGTTTCACTTGCCTTCACTACCTAGCTTTGATACCAAGGTCACCCTAACAATTTACTAGCCATCATACTAGAATCCTTTAGCCCATGACCTACTGAATTTTACCATCTACTAATTTTCCCCCTTGGATAACTCCATCTTTCTGATTACTCTTTATTTGTTCCCAGGCTACTGAGCATCACTGGAGAAAAATCATATAATTAGGTTCTTTGACCTACTGTAACTAACTGGAGTATAACTCAATGGAGACTTCCTTGCTGCCTGATGATCCTAATTCTCCACTTCTACTCATTGATTTTTGTAGCTCATTCACTAATGGAAAGGGGGAGAGAAGAGAAGTAAGTTGAGAATCTTGTAGGACACTTACATTTAAGGGGGTAAAAGCAGATGAAGAATTAAGAAAAGAAATGGAAGCAAAAGGAGAAGCAGGAAGAGAATCAAAGTACAATTCATTCAATCCCTTTGGGGCTAGCCCTGACTTAAATCAGTCCCTTCATAATTTAAATCTGGTATAAGAATAAAACTTAGGTCACTCAATTCTTAACAAAAAATTTTAGTGAGGGGCGGCTAGGTAGTGCAGTGGATAGAGCACCAGCCCTGGAGTCAGGAGTACCTGAGTTCAAATCCAGCCTCAGACACTTAATAATTACCTAGTTGTGTGGCCTTGGGCAAGCCACTTAACCCCATTGCCTTGCAAAAATCTAAAAAAAAAAAAATAAAAAGAGTTTTATTGAAGCATAGAAAAGGAAGGATATTCAACAAAGACACGATTCTATTTCAACCTTTTCCACTTTCTTCAAGTTCCCAAAGACTTCCATATCATCTATTCTAACCTTCTACTTTATTTAGAATATTGAATATCATGGGTTCTCCTAATTCCTACAAATTTTTCAACATCATCAGCCATTCTTTCCCTCCTAGAAGAACAGGTTTTCTTACACTTCTCTAAGACTAAAACCACTTAATCCCACTCCCTCCTACTGTCTCTGGCAAGGATCCCCTTTTCTCATTTGCATCTTGTGTCTTCTGCTTCCTCCTTGGTCCCTTCCCATGTCTATGAAGATGCTCAAGTCTCTTTAGCCCTAGCAAAAGAGAGGCGGGGGTTTGGAGTGGAGGTCTTTTCTTAACAACTTTAACTCAAACAATAGAACCAATATGTTTCTCCTATCCTTCATAGTCAAACTTCTTGAAAAGTTGTTAACATCCCTCCTGTGCCTCTACATTCACTCATACCTCAATGCTTTGTATGACTTTCCTAGAACAACAATGATTTCCTCATCAATGAATCTAATAGATTTTTTCTGACCTAATTTTTTTTATTTTCTCTGGAATATTTGACATTGGGGGTTCTTTCCTCTTTCTTTATATACATTCTCATTCCTTGGTTTCGGTAGTAGGAAAAAGATCTTATACTCTTACCCCCCCCCCCCATGCAAGTTAGGAACAGCACCTTAAAAGGTACTGGAAACCATTCTTGAAACTTTATTAGGCCTGGGAACTAAAGGTTGGGGCTGCTGACATCACTTCCCACTCAACCAAGTACAAAATAGCCATCAGAAGTTCCAGATGCTCTCTAATATTTGTCAGGCTATTATGGACAACTCCAAGGCAGGGGATTTTTATTCAGCTGAATCAACTTGAATTGTTCTTAATTGGTAGCCTTGTTGAATATTCTTTCTCTGTCATACTTAAGTAAATTCTCTTTTGCTAACTGTTGGGTGGCCTGACTGTCTCATTTCATTCTCATATCAGACTTAAATTACTATGGGAATAGCTTGAGTCAGGTAAAGTTTCCATGAGACCTTTTCATGATTCTCTCTCTCTCTCTCTCTCTCTCTCTCTCTCTCTCTCTCTCTCTCTCTCTCTCTCTCTCTCTTCCTGACTGTTTCTTCTTGGTTCCTCATCCTCCCATTTTTCCCTTTAAATATAGGTTTCCTCCAACATTCTTGCCTTTGCACTCTTCTCTCTACGCTTTCTCCTTTGATGATTTTGATTTCCTTCTTTGTCTGTATGTCAAGTCAGTTTCTTCCAGAAATTCAAGTTGTATATTTCTAAATACTTGTCACATATCTCTTGGATGTTTAGGAGTTTAGGAGTAGAGGCATCTGGACATCTTACACACACCTCAAAAGCAATATAATTAAAATCAAGTCACCTATTTATCCAACAATGTCACAGATTGATTGTCCTTCTGATCATACTGTTTCCCATGATCAAAACCTCCATATAATATTTAACTTTTTTCCATGTCTTCTCTCATATCCAATTATTTGTCATAAATTTTTCCCTTGTCTACAGATCTGATAGCTGAACTATTTCTTCTCTCCTAATTTGCTTATATCACTATCCAACTAGATGGCAAGTGTTGTTCATTCTACCTAGAGACAGCTACTCAGGGGATAGAATACCAGAAGACATGAGTTCAAATCTGAACTCAGATAATAACTGCATGATTCTGAAAAAATAACAACTTCTGTCTGCCTCAGTTTCCTTATCTGTCATAATAGAACCTACTTTCCAGGATTGTTTTAAGGAATTAATAAGAATATTTGTAAAGCACTTTGCAAGAGCTATATAAACGCTGTTATTATTCTATCATCCTGTATACATCCATCTCCATCTTGCTCTCACTCTGGTACAGGGTCCACATTCATTCTCCAAGACTATTCCAAATACCTCATAAGTTCTTTTCTTACCTCATTCTCTTGTCCTTCAAAACCATTCTTAATATCAATGCCATAATTATCTCCTTTATTGATATATCTTGTCATGTCACTTCTCTGAGGATTCTCTAAAGCCTATCAAATATATTTGAAACTCCTCTCCTTTGGAATCAGGATCTATTGCAATATGGCACTACTTCTTTGCTTATCTCACATTATTGGATTGATGAGTAAACTCTACCACTTGATAAAAGGAACATATTTCTTAGGGCACCATCAAACAGGTTAGTCTAATTATTTTCTTTAAAAGGTATAGAAACAACCAAAAAAAGGTATAGAAACTTTCCTTGAGATTTGATTACCTAAGAGGACTGATTCAGACTTCCTGATTGCCTGAATGATGATGCTGTTTGTTCTACTTCTAGATGAAGACCATGACATCAGAAAGGTGATGCCATGACATGCACATGAATTGGATTTGAGTGAGAGGGTTGTTGGATTAAGTCACCAGCCTCAGTTTCTCTTCTGGAGTCATCAGGATCCGGGACTCAGATAAACATCAGAATGACTGAAGATGGCCCTGGATATGAGACAATCAGATTAAGTGACTTGCCCAAGGTCACACACCTAGAAAGTGTCTGAAGTCACATTTGAACTCAGGTCTTCCTGAGCCATCTACAGACTCTAGGTTCCTCTTTGAGACTTCTAACTGGGGGTTAATACCAAGACTACCACTGAAAAACTCCCTCAGCTGAATCAATTTTGTGATCAAATTCTCACTGAATAGCCTTCACTTTATAAGTTCATTACCAATTCCATTCAAAAACTGATCCATATCTTAGTGGAATGCCACTTGGCTAAATGCATATGTAGCTATAGATAAGATGACATTTTAAATTCAGAAATCATTTGTCAATTTTTAAGGGGGGGAGCATACAAACAGTTGACTGAGGCCAATAAACCACCTTTGGTTGAGAGATAGACAAGTATTTTTATTTTGTTTTATTATCAGACTTAAATTACCATGGGGAAGGTCTGAACTAGACCCAGCCCTAGCCTTTTTCTCATGCTTTCTGGATGCTTGGAATGCCTTCATTTTTCCTTGTTAAAATCCAGTCCGTCATTTAAGGCTCAACTCAATTACTACCTACTTTAAATAATCACCTTCAATTCCACTAATTTGTAATGACCTTCCCCTCAAAGAACAAACAGCACTTTGCACTCTTTATGTATACTCATCATATTTTATGTTATATTTGTGTTTGTGTCCTATTTCCATTCTAGAATATTAGCTCCATAAGGGCAGGAATTATATCTTATCTAAACTCTGTAGCTCTCCTTCAGCCTAGCACAGTGCTCTTTTGTAGAGCAGGTGCTTAATATGGCTTTACTGAATTTAATTGAATAGTAGTCTTTGCAGTGACATCTTCATTTAGAAGTATTCAGAGAAAAAAATTGCCTTATTTTCTATACTTATGGCCATTATAGATAGAAAATGGCAGCTAGGCAAGCAGGAATTGAAGTTTTGCTGAATCAATTTTTTAAAAAAAACTATTTTAAAAGCTTGTTCTGGATGTTCATAAATGATAATTTAAAGGAAATATAATAAGGAAAATTCATTGAGCAGTAAGGACTTTTTGTACTTTAATTTGGCCCTCTTATGAAGACAAGGTTTTGTGTCACCAGCTTTTCATTCTGAACTTGTTCTAGAACTAGTTCTCAGACCTTTGGAGGGGGTACTCATTGGTGATTAGAATTTTAAAACATAGAATAGATGAGATGTCAGGGTCAATTAGAAATCATAGGACCAGACTCCAACATGTCTCCCTCAGTGTTCTGCAAAGACATGTAACAGGCCACATACTTGCATGACAATTTCTACTCTAAGTCATCCAAGAAATTTAAATTATAGGATGCCAGATGAAATATGTTCCTTCTTTATTTATTAAGCATAGTTCTAGGAACTATGAAAGCTGACAGAAATATGAATGACAAAATTCTTTGTCTCTAGGATCCAAAAGAAACAAGATCACATATGAAAGACACCTTTTTAATCATCAAAGTGTTACAAAAATGGTTATTACTGATTATATTATTATTATTATTACTACTATGACTATTATTTGAAAGAGCCCCTTGGAGTTTACTTGTCCATCCTCCTTATATTGCAAATAAAGGCACCATGACCTGGACAATTATAGTGACTTGTCTAATTATACATGTAGATAAATATCAAATCTACTAACCCAAGGTCCAGAATTTTTTCAGTTTTAAGTTCCTTAATTGGTAGGGACTGTTTTCATTCTTGCTTCTGTGCACCTAACAACTATGTGGTACACCGTAGTAACCCTATGAGGTGGGTGCTATTAATTATCCTCATTTTACATTTGAGGAAACAAAGGCAGAAGGAGGTTAAGTGACTTCAGATCACACTGTAAGTGTCTGAGGTGGAATTTGAACAGAGACCAAGGGCTCTATCCACTGTGCTATCTAATTGCCTCTAGGCAGCTCCCTCTTTAGAAGAGAAAGGTAACTTCTGGATGGGGGAGATAAAGGAAATGCTTCACTGAAAAGGGCATATTTTAGTAGGACCTTGAAGGCTTAGACAAGTGGAGTTAGGGTAGGAAGGTAAATATTTCTGTTTATTTACTAAGTTTTCATCTGAAATCATTGAATTAGAAATACATCATGTACTGGTAAGAATTTAAATGCCATGCTCAGGATTTCACAAGTCAGTATGTTTCAGAAGTAGAATTTGAACTCAAGTCTTCATAAATCCAAGGTCAACTCTCCATTCACTATACTGTTTTGCTCTGATTTAAGTAATGTATATAATTTTCATAAATATTAGAGCTGGAAAACAAGAGCATATCAATAGGGCCAAAACTGGCAGAAAATGAACAGGCCTCATGGTAATAATAACAACCAGGGTGGGGGCGGGGGGGGGGGGTCTGCAATTTATCTTCTGGGAAGTTTCACTTTTTCCTGTGACCATTGTCTTGCCTGTGTATCATGCTGAGGTTTTCAATCAGCCTATGCACTATCCTGTGGCACCAGGATATCACCCTCAGATTGCCCTTATCTTGGGGCCCCATCATAGGGCCACTTTTCTCCTCAGTCTTAAAACAATTAGATTGTTACACCCAGCCATCACTGGCCCGTGCAACCATATAAATACTGCTTCCTCAACTATTTTCCCCCCAAGATGAAAAAAATGTCTTCTTATGATTGCATGTAAGACCATATTTCTGGCAAATCTTTGGTGAGAAATACACCCTATATAAATAGTTCTGTGAAAATGTAGTCATATGGCAACAAAATGAAAAGAAAAAAAGGGAAGATGATGATCTTATCAACCAGAAATTACATATGTATATGTGTATATGCATACATGTATGTGTGTGCATATATATATATATATGGTAGTCAAAGATGATTAGGTTCTTTATTTTCATAGGCTGAAAATTATATAAATCTATCAATTAGAGGAAATGAATTTCTTTTATGATGCTAGACCTACTCCATTTTTTGTTGTTTTTATTATTTTTAATTTGAACAATCTGGAAATAAGGGGATGATTAAAATTGAATATAATCAATGGACCATACATACAATCAGTGTCCCAGTAAGCCAATAAGTATTAAGGTTCTTTTTATCTGATAAAACAAAATGATTCTTATTTAAGGCCTTTACTATAATATTTTAAGTATTTTCTAAGACTTAAATAGCCCTTCCAGTCAAGATTCATGGTTTGGATTAGTTCAGGCAACTTCTTAGACCTCTTCCTAATTCTATGGTTCTATGATTCTATCAAAAATTAGTCTCTCTATGATATGTGGGCCTTTCCTTGGTGGTAAATCAAGTTTCATATGTAAAGACCCAAAGTCTCCTGTGGGAAAAACTCTAGCAGGAATTCCCCAACTTTGTCTAGGATACACAAATGCATATTCATTAGAGAAATGCAAATTAAAGCAATTCTGTGGTACCACCTCACACCTATCAGATTGGCTAAAATGATTTTTAAAAAAGGCAATTGGGGTAGCTAGGTGGCGTAGTAGATAAAGCACCGGCCCTGGAGTCAGGAGTACCTGGGTTCAAATCTGGTCTCAAACACTTAATAATTACCTAGCTGTGTGGCCTTGGGCAAGCCACTTAACCCCATTGCCTTGCAAAAACCTAAAAAAAAAGGCAAATGTTTAATGTTGAAGATGTGGGAAAACTGTTGGTGGTATTGTGAACTGTTCCAACCATTGTGGAGAACAATTTAGAACTATGCCCAAAGGGCTATAAATCTATGCATTCCCTTTCATCCAGCAATATCACTACTATCCCAAAGAAGTAATTAAAACAGGGCAAAGACTCATATGTACAAAAATAATTAGAGCAGTTCTTCATGGCCATTGAAATGAATTGATGTCATCTGCCCATTCCACCAGTGGAAGTCTTCACATGTTTGGGGTAGATACCCTTCTAACTTACCAATGGGTCTGAGACCTCCTCTATTACCCTCAACCAGATTTAACCCATCTGCCAAAAAGATTTACTGGGGTATGGTTATTGTGCATTTGTTCAGTCATTTCCCAATTGATGGACAGTCTCTCAATTTCCAATTATTTGCCACTATAAAAACAGGGCTTTATGTTCAAGGAAGACTAGTACCTCTGGTGTGAGGGCTAATTACCATTGAGCCACCTAGCTCTCACCTGTGACTCCCAGAAGCTGTAGCATGCACACCATCACTTTGTTCTGTAAGACATCATGAGTGGGGAGACCTCAGAAAAAGCCTAAAAAGACTTGCATGAACTGAGGCTGAGTGAAGTAAATAGAACCAGGAAAACATTGCACACATTAACAGCAACATTGTGCGATGATCAACTATGATAGACTTAGTTCCTCTCAAAAGTTCAAGGATCAAGGACAATTTTAAAAGATGAAAAATGCCATCCACATCCAGAGGAAAATCTATGGAGACCTAATGCAGACCAAAGCATATCATGATCACTTTCAAAACTTGTTTTATGTTTCTTTTCCTCTTTAGTTCTGATTCTTCTTTCATAACTAATAGGGAGATATGTTAAACATGACCGTTCATGTATAACTTATATCAGATTACTCACTGTTTTGGGGAAAGAAGGGAGGGAGACAGAGAGAGAGAAAAATGACTCAAAAGCTTACCAAAAGAATGCTGAAAGCTATCTTAACATGTAATTAGAACAAAATAAATAACAATCAATAAAAGGATACACAAATGCATACTTTATCTGTATTCTACATAGATCAGCACAACACAGGCTATTTAGACAGTTTAATGAAATTGTTTAAATATCACATTAGAAAAATAAATTCCACCCTCATTGTTGTGAAATCACATTTGCCTCCCAGAGCTAAACCCTCTTTCAAAACTTACCCACATGATCACAATTTAATTGACCTCAGATGCAAAAAAATGGACTCAACATTGTGGTTGTTGTTTTTTTGGAAGAGTATCAGTAACAAGAAGAATTTACAAAGAAACACCTATAGAATAGTGCCTGAAGAGTTGTGTCTGAATTAGGGAAAGCCTCTGTCTCCCTGTCTATATTGGCTATGTGGTCCTGGGCATATCTCTTAACCTCTTAGTACCTCCACAAAGCTCTCTGAGGTAAGGATTCTTAACCTTTTCTGTATCATGGATCCTTTGACAGTCTGCTAAAGACTATATATTTATCCTTCACAAAACAATGTTTTTAAATGCATAAAATGTGAAGGTTTACAAAGGAAATTATCTTGAAATACAATTTTCAAGTTAATGGATCCAGATAAAAGATAAAAAAAATTAAGCATACTGATCTGCATTAGTTGAGAATATTACTTCTTTTTCAGAGAGATCTCCTTAGAGTGATGAAATCACAAATTATTTTTAAGTCTATAGAACACTATATATAAACAAAAATAGGATAGCAACATACAGCATACAACTGAAGTTAATCAGAAGAGATAAGACGAAAGATATAACAACAGCAAAAACAGCAATAATATATTTGCTGTGGCTGTGATTTTTCCTGTTGATTGAAAATTGACAAATTCCAAGGGCAGCAGAACTGGCAATGGTCTGCCCCCATGTGGTACTTACCAGTGGTAGGTCAGCAGTTTCACTATGAGACTGAATCATTATAAAAGCAGAGAAAATTATATGGATGGAAGTTAGTAAAATACCATTGTAGCTAATGAATCCCTTGTAAGTTTTGCCAGAATTACAGAGTATTTTTTAGATAAATGTAAGCACGACAAGGTGAAAAGAGTATTGTAGATTGCTTTTATGGTGGGGATCCATTAAGGAAACTTTGGATGTCTTTTGGTTTAAGTTCCTTTTAGGAAATCAGACTGGATCTCCAAGGGAATTGTGTATGGAACATAAACCTATGCCTTTCCTATTCTCATAAAAGTTTTGATGAGACATATAGAAAGTTGCATTCCTTGTTCCTGGAGAAAAATTTGGACACCCAAGGTAGTTTCAGGGATGCATTGGGTTTTGGTAGGAGAGGAACTCCCATGTAGGAGAGGAACTCAGCAAACTTTATTTCTATTTGAATTTTTTATGTATTTTAAAATGTATTTTAAAAGTCCACTGAGACAATTCTGGGCAGGGAGGCCAAGAATTTCATAGGATTAAACCAGATCTGTGAGTGTGTGTCCAGAGTAAGAGTTGGGGGAAAAAATTCCCTTGATGAGAAAAAAAATAAGGTACCTCTAGTCCCTATTCCAGACTCAAGTTTCAATTTGTTGTACCACTTAGTATCTGAATGTTGGTTTTGTTTTGTTCTTATTCAGTTGTGTCTAACTCTTCATGACCCCATGAACTATAACACACCAGACCCTTCTATCCTTCATTATTTCTTGAATTCTGCCCAAGTTCATATTCATTGTTTCCAAGACACTATATATCCATCATTCCATGATGCTGCCTTCATCTTTTGCCTTGAGTCTTTCTCACCATCAGTCTTTCCCAATGAGTTCCATCTTCTCATTATGTGGCCAAAGTATTTAAGTTTCACCTTCAGTATTTGACCTTCCAGGAAATAGTATGAATTAATTCCATTAAATATTGACTAATTTGATCTTCTTGCTCTCCACGGGGCTCTCAAAGGTCTTCTCCAGTACCACAACTGAAAAGCATCAATTCTGTGATGCTCAGCTTTCCTTATAGTCCAAAACAACCACAAATTGGTGTAGTCTCACCTGAATGATAACTGAGAACTTCCAGGTACCTATTCTTAACAAATTGAATTAACCCTGAATGCTCTGGTTGTTCTGTATGAATTAGCTATTCCCTCTGAGAAGGGAGCATTGATTTTTCTTGTCCTTTTCCTTTCATTTATTGGTCTAGGGTTGAAGAAGACTCTTTGCATTCAAAAATGAATAACTTAAAGGAACATTGTAATGTTATATTTTATGTATTAGTTTGTATCATTTTTTTGGAAGTATGAAGAACCTTAATTTGATTATAAATGGTGCCATTCTGAGGTTTATTACATGAATGACAGTGGACAAGCAAATGAAAAGACAATGCTTAAGCTTCCTTAGGATCCCAAAGAAATGGAGATATAAACAATGTATTCAAATTGGACCCCAATCAATATGCTGAGGATGGAAAAATTATATTTTAAAAGGGCAGGAAAGATGGGAATAGAAGAATGTAATGAAAGAGTAGCTAATAAGGTCCCAGCCTTTGCAGGGTATTCAATATGCTTTAAAAAGTAATGAAGAAGGGGCGGCTAGGTGGCGCAGTGGATAGAACACCTGCCCTGAAGTCAGGAGTACCTGAGTTCAAATCTGTCCTCAGACACTTAATAATTACCTAGCTGTGTATCCTTGGGCAAGCCACTTAACCCCATTACCTTGAAAAAAAAAAAGCAAACCAAAAAAAAAAAGTAATGAAGAGGGGCGGCTAGGTGGCAGTGCAGTGGATAAAACACCAGCCCTGGAGTCAGGAGTATCTGAGTTCAAATCCGACCTCAGATACTTAATAATTACCTAGCAAGCCACTTAACCCCATTTGCCTTGCAAAAACCTAAAAAAAAAGTAATGAAGAAAATATGAATAATGAACTGAATTATAAAGTATGTCTTGTATATTGTTTCCAGAGAAATGTAGGCAAGTCATTTACAATCCCCCCAGTGTTTTATTTTCCTCCTATATATAATGAGCATCTTAGACTAGTTGACCTCTAAGATCCCTTCCAATTCTAAATTAATGCTCCCATGCTTTCACATGCAGAGGAAAAACTGAATCAGGCTAACATTTGAACTTAGTGTCATAGAAATTAGGCAATCTCACAATGAATAAGAATAATAGGAATATTAGTGAAATATGAACCTGTATACTAATTGGTGAGCATGGATTGAATGTATGCTATGTTCCCATAAAGGAAAGGTAAAGAAAGGTAAACTTACAATCTAAAGGGGACATAACATGCAAACAAGTAGGTACACATATAGAGGACGTGATAGACTTAATCTCAGAGGGTAAGCAATAGTTACTTTGTATTTACTTGAGATTTATAGTAGGCATGAATTATTTCATTGACCCTTAGAACAACCCTGAAATTTTAAGTACTTTTTGAAAAACTGATGAGGAAATGGATTTGCAGTCAGGCTAAAGAATTTTCCTGTGATCACACAACTTAAACTCATCCCTTTTCTTCTTTCTTGGTGGCGGGAGGGATTGGAGTTAAGTGACTTGCACCAAATTCATCTCAAAAATGTTGAGTTCCTTGAGAACAGAGAATTATATTTTGCCTTTCTTTGTAACTCCAACTCTTCACATGGTCCCTGTCATACCATAAGATCTCAATAAATACTAGTTAACTAATGAGCTTTCTATTGTGAATCAGTCTATATAGTACCTTATAATAAAAACAAATGCTAGAAACTACAGCACCCAAGAAACCACAAGATTTTCAGTTATAAAAGTATGAGCAGATTAAAATTACTTTACTATCATTATTAAATTAGACTTAGTTTACTACAGTTATTAAAACAGAAAATACACTGATAAGTTTTAGAGGTAGATTTTCAACAACAAATTTTGAAATGGGAAAGTCATTTTTCCAGATAATTCAAGTCAACATTTGGCAAGTACTTACTTTGTACAAAACACAACTAAAGATGCTGGGGATAGGAAGACAAAAATAAAATAATTCATGTCCTCTAGGACCTTATATTCAACTTATCCTCTAAATCAATTAGAAAATTCAATTAACCCAAAACACCCTATCCCCCAGACAGTATGCAAATGGATACGTCTAAGCTGCTGAGGTCTGACTGCTGATTGGTTTTTAAGGAATGATTCTTCCAAATGTTCTGTAAAATATTGAGTATTATGTAAAACAAGCAAACAACAACAAAATATTAAGCTGTTCTTTTCTGCTTCCTTAGGTAAAATCCACTCCTGGATGCTTACCCCAAAGATATCAATGACAGAAAGGTCCCATAGTTATAAAAATATTCTTACCATCACTTTTTGTGATTTAAAAAAAATAACTGGAAACAAAATCAGTCCCCATTGATTGGGGGATGGGAGATCAGACTGAATTAAGTGAGTTTTTGTTGTGAACAAAGGAATGAACAGAAGGAATCTATAGAAACCTGAGCGGGTCTGTATAAAAAAGACAAAGGAGAAAAATGTAAGCTCAAGAGAACAATACAGTGGGTTTGAATAATGCAAAATTCAATTTAATGCTAATCATAAAATGATATCAGGTCATTTTAATAAGATCCAAAATTCAATTAATGAGATGGATGCAAACAAGATGAGGGTTTATTTTCAGTCTGTACTTGCCTATTGTCACATGTGGATATGATATACTGTTGCATACCATAATACCAATCACTTGTGTTCATTTTTTAAAAGCACTCAACAAAATGGAAAAAAAGAAACCTTCAGACAGAAATAGTACCAGCACACACACACACACACACACACACACAAAATTTAATTATTATTATTATATTAGAACAAAATTTTATGTAATTGAATGACTTGAATGTGGTCTGAATAACTCTAAAAGAGAACAAAATGCTGCATTGCTTAAACTTATGCTATCAAATATGAAACATGCAGATAAAATAAAGGAAAAAGAAAAATTGCTTCAGTTTTTTATGATTTGCAAACAACTACATAGAATAGAAATGTTACAGTGATAGAAATGGAGCATCGTTTAGCTGTATGGATTGAAGATTGCAATCACAAATGCTTTCTGTTTTTGCAGAGCAGCCATTCAGACAAAAGTTTCAAGTGTATTTAAGACAGGGAAAGAAAATGGAAATGTATGGTAAAGCTTTTACTGCAGATGTTGGCTTTGGAATTCAAGTTCAAATGCATAATGTAAAAATGACGAGAAAGGTGGCCAGTACATTTAAGGGTGCATCAGTAAAATATAAAGCTATTTTGAAGAAAATAATTGAAGGCAGATATACTCATCAGTAAAGTTACAATGTTTTAATAAAGTCTTATTCTGGAAAAGGATGCCTTCTAGAACTTTGATTTCTAAGAATAAAACTCAACCTGAACTTAATGTGTATAAGAATAATTTAATTCACAAGGGGATTTTAAAATAAAGCCAATGTCTTTCCATTAGTCTTAAAATTCTTGCATTCTGAGAGGTTATGATCATCAAGTATTTCCAGTTCTTTAGTAGTCAAATAAGAAAGTGTAGGTGACTAAAACTTTTTTCAAAGATGAGTTTCAAGTTATTTTAGCCTTCATGTTGAAACATGTTGCAAAGACAGTAATATCATAAAGTATTGATGATTTTAGATAATGTCCAGGTCATCATGTGAAAATGTGAGAATGCAAATTCATAAAGATGTGGATGAAGATTTAAAGGAAGAAAAGACTTAATTCTACAGTGCTAAAGATTTTAGACAACAATAAAGATGTTTTCATTATGTTGTCCATGTTGGTTTATGTTCATACATAATATTCAGTAATTTTAAAATTTTGTTTCCTATACCTAAGCTATGACTTTCTGATACAACAAAATCAGAAATGCATTTTCTTCTTCTTTGTTACATTAATAAATCAATAAAATCTTATATAAAAATTTCATTGAATATTTCTATGGAGCTAGAAAAAATTACCACATTTATATATTATTGAAACTTCAAATAGTATAAATTCAAATAATATAACCCCTTCAAAGGATTCATTATTCTTGCTAAAACCTAGCTGATAGTAGCAATGTAAGTGAAGGAAAAACACCACAAATTATGAAAGGAAGCTGAACTCAGATTAAAAGAAATAATCAATATCGATTCCAGAGGACAGATATGGAATTTATAACTCCCTCTTCTTGGTATAGAATTACACACAGTAATTGGTACTTAATTGAATTACATATAGTATCAAAGGTGGTTGTCTTTGTTTAACTATCTTTAACTATATCTATGTCTTTGTAAATATATATATATATATCTTTATATGTGTATCTGCATTTGTATGTGCTTATTCATACATATATATGCATTTGTGTTTACTTATATACATATATGTATATATTTACATTATATATTACATTTTTAATAAGAGGTTCTATTAGTAACAAACATATTTCCAAATATCTATGATATTAATAAAGGATACCAATAAAACCTTAAATTAAAAGAAGACTATTGCTTATGTTAAGAGCATTTCTCTTAAGAAAGCCTGAAAATACTTCTGGTCACAGGTAGCCATACATAATTGTCTGCAGAAAAGTGAACACTGAAAACAATCTCAGTGTGGACTCAGTGTGAAACTCTGACCCTCTCTCTCTCATCTCAGTATCAAACCATCACTAGATCAGAAGAAAGAAGTCAAGTGGATCTTAGAAAGCATTGCTAATAATAAAGCTAGTGAAGGTGATGGAATTCCAACTGAGCTATTTAAAAATCCGAAAAGATGATACTGTTTAAGTGAAGCTCTCAATATGTCAACACATTTGAAAAAATCTTCAAATGGGCATTACTTCAGACAAATTGAGATCTGGGAAAGACCTTAATTTAGAATGATCAAGGTCACCCACTACATATGAGACTATTACCAGTTTACTTTTGTTTTGCCATTGGATTTCATTGACTCCAGAAGAGAAAGTGAACCTGAAGATATAGCACAACCCTGTCTCACTTAAATACAATTTACAAACATGTCAAGACATAATCCTATGATGTCACTGATCCTCTTTGAGAACTGAGGATAAACAACAATCACACCCTTCAACTTTACCTCCATGACACTTATCTTGGCTTACTCTTCTCCATCACCTTTGACTTCTTTTTTTCCTTTTCTTTCCCTCCTTTCTCTTCCTATACCCCATCTGTTGACAAATCATGTATTTTCTTTTTTTACAATATATCTCATTTAAGTCCCCCTCTCTCTACTCCAGTAGCCACCACCCTAGTTTAAGCTCTCATCAACTCTTCCTTGCAATATTGCAATGGTCTAATTGATTTCCCTGTCTCTATTCAATTGTTAAAGTGATTTTCATAAAGCATAAATGTGAGCATGTCAACCCCTACTCAATAAACTCCAGTGGTTCCCAATTACCTTCAGAATCACATATAAAGTTCCTGGTTTGGCATTTAAAGCTCTTCTTCATAAGCTATAAGTACTCAATGAGATAATACATTGCCCTAGTTTCTGTTTAGCATATACAATGATTCATCTTTTGTCCCTCTGCTTTTCACTGGTTTTCTTCCAAAACTGGAACTGCTTTCTCTCCCTTTCTCTATCACTTAGAATCTCTGGCTTTGGTTAAGACTCATGTCAAATGACCCTTTCTGCAGGAGGATCATTCCCCTAGTTGCAAAAAAGACCATTTGTGATGAGTCTTAAAGAAAGCCAAGAGGTAGAAAGAAGGAGAGCAAGCAGCTTCAGGAATGGGAGAAAGCCAGTGAAAAGCAGTGTTCTATTAAAGAGCAGCTATCAATATACTCTGTATGCACCCTATCTGCACCTATATTGCTTCCTCCCTATATTGTATTTATATGTTTTTTATTCATTACATATTATATTTGTACACTGTGACATTTATTTCCAAGTTGGCTCAACCATTAGAATGAAAATCCTTTGAGGGCAGGGGCTGCTTTTGCTTTTCCATGCCCCACCAGCATTTAGCACAGCGTCTGGTGTAGAGTAAACAATGAAGTTCTTTTTTAATATTACTTCTGAAGGAAACCTGGAGAATTTAAAGAAGTCCTGACTTCTCTCTGCCATCTTGGTTCCATCCCAAGCACTCAAGTTCTAAGAGACTACAACCATCAATCACTTCCAGTTCTTCAGTATTCAGATAAGAAAGCATGGGTAAGTTGTAGCCTTTTTAACTGGCTTCTAACCCAGACAAAATTCTTTGTTTCCAATCTCTCAGCATTGCAGCCATATCTGGTAAAAACTGATTTCATCATGCACTATCACTGCAAGAATTCTGGTCCCTTCACAAACAGGAACTCCATCAGGACTTTTCTTACTTCTAGGTCTAGGAGATTTCAATCTGAGCCTTGGGAGGTGTGTTTTCATAAATGATGATGATGATGATGATGATTGACCTTCATTCTAGAAGAAGACTATGACATCAGGAAGTGATACCATGACAATCACTTAAATTGTATTTAGTGAGGAGGTGCTGTGCTGTGTCACCAGCCTCACTTTCTCCTCCAGTCCTCTGGAGCTAGTGGCCAGATATGCATCAGGATAACTGGAGATGGACCTGGAAGTGAAGCAATCAGGATTCAGTGACTTGCCCAAAGTCTCACAGCTAGTAAGTGTCAAGTAACTGAGGTTGAATTTGAGCTTAAATCCTTCTGACACCAAGCCAGTGTTCTATCCACTGTGCCACCTAACTGCCCCCATTTTTTAATAAATCAGTCAATTCCTATTCCAAGGTTAACAAATTCCATATTATTACATTAAATTAAAGGAAGCTTGATCTAATGCTATGAAGATCCAGGTTCAAGCCCAGCCTTGGCTATGTAATCCTGAGCAAGTCTCTTTATTCTCAGTGCTTAAGGCTAAGACCTTAAGCTTCTGAGAAGCCACTAACCTGTCTTGGGAGTTCCCCATATGAGTTTCTCTGCATCAATGAAATTAAAGGTCTGATGTCTATTCTAGATTGAATTAAGGAGGTTTTACTGACACATAATAAGGATACCATTGTAATTATTCAGAGGAAAGACTTCCCACAAATTTAATAAACAATATAAGAAACAAAAATACTCTAGATTCTGAGTTGCCAAAAAAGTGGTCACAAGAGTTTCTTAACTAAAAGCTTTGCATTTTGAACTATGGAAGAGAACCTCAAACTATCCTCACAGACAAGCCTAAAAATCTTGGTTAACTGATTCCTCAGACCACAGAATTATTCAAGCCTGCAATTTAGAAACAGGAAAGCCAAGCAGTATGTGGATTGACAGGTGAAATGATAGCTGATGACCTAGAAGCAAAAACTACTGCATTCTGGGCTAGACAATAATGAATGATGATGATGATGATGATGTTGAGGCATTACAAAGGATTATATTGTGTCCTGTTTAAGATAGCAAGGATAGAGGTATTGCATTTGGGAAAGATTTCCAAGAAAATGGATAAAATTTTTAAAAAGCATAGTATTTAGATGAATAAGGTTTGATTTTCTTGGGAAAATTATTCATGTGAAATGATGCCAGATAAATAAACTATGCTACTTTATTGACTCTTTAATGGACCTAATCTTAACCACTGTTCTGTTCCTTATGTCATTTAGTGGATTTACTAGATATAGACTATACAAAGAGGCAAATTGGTAAATGAATGTTGGACCTAATATGAGGAAGCCACTGGTTCAGATAGACCCATGACATTAGCTTTGTGACTTTGGGCAAGTCACTATAAATCTATGAGTCTCAGTTTACTCATCTGTAAAATGAAGATAATAACATCTGTAGCACACAATAGGACTATTATGAGTTCATTATGTGATCTTATACATACATATATGTGCATATAAGTGTATAGAGTATCTATATATTATGCATATAATGTCTATATATATTTGGGAAGTGTATATATATATATATATATGTGTGTGTGTGTGTATGTTATAATATATTTGTGTATATATATATATATATACACATACATATATAAATATATAGGGTGTCCCTAAAGTTTAGTGAAGTAATTATTTATTTTAAAATGCAGTATAGAGGTCAGAAATCAACAGTTAAAACCAAACATGGAATAACTGATTGGAATAACTTATTTAAGATTGGAAAAGGTTTATGACAAAGCTTATTATCATCTTATTTTTTAACTTAGATGCAGAGTGCATAATGTGAAATGCCAGGTTAGATAACACAAAAGCTGGAATTAAGATTACTGAGAGAAATATCAGCAGTCTCTGATATATAGATAATACCACTCTGATGGAAGAAAGAAAAATTTAGAAGACTCTTGATAAGGGTGAAAGAAGAGAATCTAAAAAACTGGCTTGAAGCTTAACATCAAAAAAATGAAGATCTTCACAACTGGTCCCATTACTTCCTGATAAATAGATGGAGAAGAAATAGTAGTGTCAGAATTTATATTCTTGGGCTCAAAGGTCATGGTATTCAGCATCTGCTGCCATGAAATTGAAGGCTTGCTCCTTGGAAGGGAAATGATGGCAAATCCGGACAGTATACTTAAAAAAAGAAACATCACCTTGTTGACAAAAGTCCTCATAGTCAGAGCTATAGTTTTTCCAATGCCAAAATATGTCTGTGAGAATTGGACTACAAGGAAAGATGAGTGTTGCAAAATCCATGTTTTTGAATAGTGTTCCTGGAGAAGACTGAGAATTCCTTGTACAGCAAGAAGAACTGATCTGTCACTACTTAAAAGAAATTAATTCAGGCTATTTACTGGAAGGTCAAATATTGAAACTACCATGTAAATATATTGACTATATAATGAGAGGTTAGGATTCATTGAAATCCTTCCATGATGTTGGGAAAGATTAAAGGTAAGTAAAAAAGGAATGTCAGAGGTAGTTAGCATCCTGGAAAAAAATGAACATGAACTTGGATAGACTTTAGTAGACAGTGGAGGATAGAAGAGTCTAATATGCTGTGGCCTATGGAATCAAGAAAATTTGTACATGACAACTATTAAACACACACATGCCATGTACTTTATATAGAGAACAACTTCAGTTCAGCAAACATTTATCATTTAGTGTTTATCATGTGCAAAATCTGCTAAATGCTGGGAATACAAAAACAAAAAAGGAAATAATTATTATTCTTGAGGAACTTAAATCTATAAAATGAAGAAAAATGCAAAATAATTATCTAAAAATACAAAATGTTGAGAGACTTGCAAAGAATGCTTCAAGAAGTCAAGAAATAAATCAATAGACTCCTATGCTAATGATTTTTCACCTGAGTTATCCATGGAAAATTATAGATGCAATTTTATATTAATAATGTTATAATATATGAACTCCAAACTGAGGCTCATCCTAAAATTCATTGTCCCTCAGTATTCTGTCCTTTTCCTCTTTCTGCTCTTCCCTCCAAAGTTCATTCTTTCTCATGAGCTCAAGTATGAACCATAATCCAAATGATTACCAAATCTTTACTTCCAGTTCTATCCTCTCATCAAGGGTCCAGTCTCTTTTATCTCCAACAGGTTATTGGAAATGTCTGCTTGGATGATTGTCACTTCACATGAACCATTATAAAAACTAAAGAAAGTCTCTCTGCTCTCCACCATACAAAAATATTCCAGCATCTTTACCTCTCAATAGCACTATAATTGTTCCCATGAGAAAGTAGATATTTTATCTATCATGTTGGTTTCTAGCACCTTTCCAAAGATTTTATTATCCAGAAAGCAAAAAGTTGGACCATACAACGTGACACATAATCATTGCGTACTATCCCATATTGTGATTTTATTTGTTGCAAAGTGTCTTGACTCCACTACCAGATAGTAAGCTCTGTGAGGGCAGGAATCATGTATTTCTTTTGTATCTCCCTGACAATATCTAACAAGATGCTGAATGTATAGCAGATTCTCACTAAAGACTTTTTAATTGATGTTATTATAGATACAAGGGCAAGAGATAGGTAGCGTAGAGATAGCATGCCAGGCCTGAAGACAAGAAGTGACTTCAAATCCAACCTCAGATACTTATTAGCTGTATGACCCTGAGTAAATACCAAACCTTTTGGCCTCAGTTTCCTAAGAAAGCTGGAGAAGGAAATGACAAACTACTTCAGTATCTTTGCCAAGAATACTCCAATAAGGCAATGAAGAATCAGATAATATTGAAAAATGACTCAAATAGAAACAAACACAATATCCTAAACTAAACACAAAAGGAAAGTGACAGATAATAGTTTTGTCTGAGATATATGATGAAGTTGAAATTGGAGAGGGACAAATACAAGATAAGCAGGATGACCACTGTATTTTTGTATACCATCTATAAAAATTAATTTAACTTCTAGAAATTCCATGATATCAGCATAGTAAAAAAAAGAGAGACAAAAGTATATAAGAATTTAAATATTCTTAGTAGAAAAATTATAAATTAGCATGGTCTTGAAGAATAAATATGAGAATGTTAATTCCTCTCCTGTCTTTGTGAGTGACAGGTTTCTCCGTGGAACATATATATTTTCAAATGTTTTTGATGAAATGATTAGTTATGCCTTTTTTATTTTTCCTCTTTTTAATTAAAAAAGAAGCCTGTTTCTATAGGATAAAGCTCTGTGAAAGAAAGGGATAAGACAAAGGAATGATTTAGGTGATAGAAAAACAAAAAAAATCAAAACAAATTTTAAATAAATAATGTAGACAATTCCATTCAATGAACTTCCAGCCTAGAATGAACACAGATGGGATTGAATTGTTAAAGATGACAAAAAAAAAAGTGAAATGACAAATGTTGACAATGTGCTGCAGCTGTGAAATGGTCTAGCCATTCTAGAAAGCAATTTAGAACTATGCCCTCTAAATCACTGAAATGTGTATATCCTTGGAGACAGTGATGCTTTTCCTAGGCCACTTCTAATGGTTATACTGAGATTCTTTTGGGCATACCCCAAAAGGAAAAGATCCATAATTATAGCAGCTCATTTTTATAGTGATAATTGAGGAACCAGTTATAGTTTATTAAAGTAACTGAATATTACAGTATTCAAATAATGACAGGGGATGGTTTCAAGGAAACCTAGGAAAACTTGCATGAACTGAAGCATTGCGACTCAGCAGCAGTACCAGAATAATAGTTTTTAAGTGGCAACCTTGCAAAGACAAACAACTTTGAATGATTTAAGAACTCTGATCAATGCAATGACCAGTTATGATACCAGAAGACCAATGATAAACTATTCTAACGCCCCCTTCTGAGAGAGAGGTGACAGATCCAACATGCAGAATGAGACATACATTTTTGGATATGGATTTTTTTAGGAACTTGTTTTGCTTGACTGTCTATATTTGCTAGAAGAATTTTGTTTTATTTTATTTTATTTTTTGTAGGGAAAATGGAATGGAGATAAATGTTTGTTAATTGAAAAAATAAAATAATGTAATGGTTGTGTGGGTGTTTTACTGTTACCCAGGTAAATTATGCATCTCTTCATGAGTCTGTCTAGATGTGACTTTAAGACAGGCAAGATCTCTAGAATCTCTTCCACCCAGGCTTTTCCAAAAGAAACTTTGATTCCTGTATAGGAGGAAGCAAAAGCCTGGGATCATGAACCTGGCCAGTGTGCTCCCATAAGAAAAAGAGTATCTGGCTAGATTTATTTAAAAGTTCTTCCCTAAATATTCTTAGGCTGGGGAGATGATTTTTAGGTTCAAATTGAGCTTCTGGTCACTGTCCTTTAAGGAGTAGTCTAAGCTATATATCAAAGGCTGGATTCCTTTTTGACTAAAGTCTAGTTTCACAAAGACTCATGGAAAACAGCAAAAAAAATCACTTCATTTGAGCCGATAGAAAACTAAAATCAAAAGAGTTATACAGATGAGAAAATGGCAAACAGTGCACAGAGTGAATGAGCTCTCTAACAAGAAGTGAGACAAATCAGTTCAACCAAGAGAGTTCCAAATCTCATCCAAGAAATGGAGATGCTACACAGTCTAAAGGATCCAAACTTTAGAGGCAATTCAAATCCTCAATTTTTAACCTCCCCCTGTTTTTGCAATACAGTTCATAATCTTCTACTCCCATTCTTCATAAGGTTTTTGTAGATGACTATATATTATAAATCACTCTTACCTTTGATTGGAATATCTCTATTCTCAGCAAGTAAATTAAGAGTTTATTGAACGAGGATTTTTTTTTAGATTTTTTAGAACTCTCCATTATCCATTTATTTAGTCTCACCAAGTCTGATCCAGCCCAGATTGCCTTTGACCATTTCTCCATTTCCACCCCAGCAACCTTCTATACTGGCAACAGCTCCATCTCTACAGCTTCCCTCTTCAGTTAGTGAGTTTCTCCCTCAAACCACTCTATGCCAGCCAAGTTCACTTCAAATCTGGTACTTCTCTCCAACCCTATTCCTTTATTTAATTTCCTTTTAATGTTCTCTTCTCAATTCTCTACTCTTTGAAGGCAGGGACTATTTTTTTCTTAGAGTCTGCACGTTAAAAACTCCTAATAAATGCTTTTTCTTAATCTCATAAGGATAATTGATTTATATTTGTTAATCTCCTATAAGAAATTGCTGTAATTGTTTTATAACCTTTTCTTCATATAGATACATTTCTTACAGTCAATTATTTGCTTGCATAGGTTAAATTGGTTTTTAAATTTTCTAAACAAATGAGTCTGTATGTTGTCAAAGGCCTTTCCATTTATTAAATATGATTTTTGTTCTTTTTGCTATTAGCGTTGTTTGCAATATAATCAACAAACTATTCTTATGCCTACTCCAGGAACAAATTCAACCTGATCATATTGAAGAGCTTTGAGAATATTTTGGCTAAAATATATATATATATTTAATAAGTAGTTATTAATAGTAATTCATGGGATGGGCTATAATTTTTCCACTCTACTCTTTCTCTCACTAGTTTGGTTATCAGGATCATAAAGGGAGTTAGTTGAGATGTCTTCTTTATTTCTGAGACTAATTAATTTAGTAAAATATTTTTAAAAAATGTTTGAAGCAACCATTTTTTGTGAATTCATTCCCAGAAAAGGGAAGAATGAGTCTTGAGAATCAGAATTTTTTTGAAAACTGTGAACAATAACTTATTTATTAATACCTAAATATGAGATCTTTGTACAATGACCAATGAAGAGAGATGCTACTGGAATAACTAAGTTGAATGAATTTTGATATGCTCACTGTAAATGAAGCCTTAAGTTGCAACTAAGTTGAAAGTAATTCATAGGTTTTCCTTGGAGAGAGACAAATAGCAGAGTTTATTTTGCTATAAGCTGGTTTTCCTATACATTCAAGGGTAGAATAGGACACCTATCTATCTCACATTGCACTATTCATGATATCTATTAACAAAAACACCATCATGAAAATAATTGCAGTATAGGTGTAACATTTGTTGCAAAGGTTTTGAATAGTGAAATTATATGAAGAACTCTTTAAGACCCTGCAAACTAAATCGACATATATATACTTTGTGGCATTTGATGAAAGATAAGAGTAGATGAAGGTAATGAAAACTGTATTGGTTCAAGGGCAAAGAATAAGAGACCAAATGTATAATCTACACAGAAGCCTTACTTGCTTTAAGAAAAGAATCAGAAGGAACCAAATGACAAATACTTAATAACAATTTAAAAATTACAAATATAAATTGACTTTATTTTAGTAGACAGAAAATAACTCATTATCTATGTAGGAATCTTGAATCCACAGCCCAACTATTAAGTTGGGTTAAGCCATCAGTTAAGGCATCAATTTATTGGAGGAAGATTTTAAATTAATAAAAGAATCAAAGTTAAAATTAATAGAAGAATCAAAATGAGGAAATTAAATAGTGTTCAATGAAAGTACTTCTAATTTAACCTATTCAGATCAGATTGTGTGTCCTCCAAAATAATGTATGGGAAGGGGTAGAATATCAACACTTAGAGCAATTTTCTATAATAATTTAAGCACTAGAAATTAGTTATCCTATTAAAAAGACCAAAGAAATTAAATATTGTCATAATAATTAATTGCAAGCAGAGAAGTCAAGGTCAACAAGTATTTATTAAATGTTTACTAAGTATCATGAATTCTGCTAAGTTTTGAAAATACACACATATATGGGGCAGCTTGGAGGTGCAGTAGATAGAGCACCAAGCCTTTGAGTCAGGAAGACCTGAGTTCAAATCCAGTCTCAGACACGTGATATTTACCAGCTCTGTGACTTTGGGCAAGTCACTTAACTCCATTGTCTTACAAAATATAAAGGAAAAGGGACAGGGAAGGAAATACCCATATAATCCAAAAGAAAGACAGTCCCTGTCCTCATGGAGGTGAAGTAAAGGCAACCAATGAAAGGAAAAAGAAAAAAGAAGGGGTGGTACGAGGAGAGAAAAGATTTATCTATAGGGACATGGTGAAGAAAGAAGTACAAGGATTCAGGAATGTGGTCCAGAGAGAAATGAAGGAATAAACACAGCTAGAAATGAAGGTTCTGGGAAGAATTTAGCAGAAAAGCAAGCTCCAGAGGCAGAATCATCTCCCAGACTGTAGGGTCAGGGTAGAGAGAAAAACAGCCCATAGAATCAGGAACAGAGCCCAGACAGGAATGAAGAGAAACATGGTGATGAATAGAAAGATTGGTTTATTTTATGAATCATCTGTAAAACATTATGGAAAAGTATGGTTAAGAGTTTGAGCTATATGACCTCATAAAACAATGGGAAGCATTGGGAAGAGGGAAGAAAAGAAGTTTAAAGAAAGTTTTGTGAGACACTTCAAAATAAAGCTATGGGAAGTTCATTTAAAGAAGAGATAAGAAAAGAAATCTCAGGGTTTATATTATCACTTTGAAATAATGAACAAGATAACTGCAACAACAGCAACAACCAATATGCCGACTTTCTTGTCTATTAAATTTTTATAAGAATAATTGATAACTATATTAGACATCTTTGCTATGGACATTAGCTAGCAAGAGACAGGTTTTTGTAGGTGATATTCCACAGTAAGCTACATCTTTACCTTCATAAAAATGACTGAAAATGCAAAATTTCATTGAACCTATTGTTTGTTAATTACAAAAAAAAGAATTTTATTCAGAAGAGCAAAATGCTATATCTTCATTTGTTCTGATCAAACATATGTCCAAAATTACATAATATTCTATGAAAGACATACCATGGAAAATTTTATTCAATGTCACTCTTTTTATTGACAGGAAGAAGATAAAGAGACGCATCTTTAGCAAAAATATTTACCACTATTACAGGGAGCAAGTCAGCCCAGAACCCAGGCTGGATAAAGATTACCTATAAATTGTAAATTCTTCCAGATGCTTCTGTTTATGGATGGTATTGTACTGAGTTGAGCCCCAAAATATTGCAGAAATTCCTAAATGAGATTCATAATCACTTACAAGAGCCTGGCTTAATGAGAACCAAAGGAAATGCCAAGGGGATGAATAATGCCTATGACTATAATAAGAGTATGGTAGATTAATGGTTAATCTATGGAACTCATCCATCAGTCTGTATCTTGGACAGATTGCAAATAGTCAGTTCAGCTCAGAGTTGAACAGAAGAATAGATTGAATTTCTTTGGGGGAACTGACAAGTTATTTTAAAGCCTCCAAGTTTCTCCCTGAAACAAATACCCATCTTCTTAAGACCAACATACTTCAATGCTGGAGTATGCCTACAAGACATGAAATAATATAGTCTCCAAAGAATTGTTACTGAGGATCAGCTCAAGGATAACCAGATGCAATTCTGCATCTTTTACAATGAAACAGTATGGGAGAGTTCAAATAAATATTCCCTCAAATAAAAATATATTCAAATTCTCCCAGATAAAAATCATTCCCAATGGGGTTAAAAATCAGTTTGCAGGAAGATTTTTTTAAAAGCTGCCAGCAAGAAAGTAAAAATGACCCAAGAAGTTTTCTGGGAACTCAAGGGCTCAGTGCCTGAGTCTTAGAGCCAAATTTATGCCCTTGTTGCCCAAGGAGTCCAGAACTGAGTCTTGGATCAGTCCAATGGGGAGCAATGCTAACTCAAACTGCCCCAGGTCTGCTTCCTAACTTCTTTGCTCACAATTACAAAGGGTATTGTGTAAGAGTGAACTGGGGGAAAGGAGGGAAGTCTCTAAAGCTGCCCCAGTTCCATTAACATCCTGGTCAACAACGCTCTACCCAGGATCTCTGGCTGCCAGTATGATAGTTGGCCAGAATGACAATTTCATCTTCATAACACAATAGCTGATTCCTTTATTCCTTGTAACATAATGGGGGGGGGGGAGTGTTCCATCAAAACAAGACAGGGACTGTTAGGATCTTATTTCTAACCAATGTAGTTAAGACCAGTCTATAGCTGCCTCTGTCCTGCTCAGTTCATATTTTCTGCAGCAGCTTCTGGCCCACTCAGTCCACCTGGCCTATTGCTGCTTCCAGTCCACAAAAAAATAAAAAGATGCATAGTGGTTATGATAGCCCACCACACATTAGAAATGAGGAGAATTGATGTAAAGGATGCCAGTAAAGAAACGTATGAGCAAAAAGGATGATCTGATTAGGTGGTAAGACCAATGGAGCAGCTAGAAGCTCCATTGGCATCCTTTCAATGTTCTTAGTAAATGATTAATTATGCTAGCATGTTGAGTTCTGAATTAATGGGAAAACATGGACAAGAGTCCAGATAGATTGTGATTTGTTCCATTGAAGGAAATGCCTGTATTCATGAGACCATAATTCTTTTTGAATATTTTAATATCTACTCAATAATTTTTATTTCCATTTCATTGAACTCTCATTTGAAATTTTTATTCCTTTGTGTTTGGTATTGCTAATTAACTCTTGATTCTCTAGTGTTTTTAATTGTACTCTCCATTAGTCTTTAGCAAAATTCTTTTTACTCTTTTTAAGATATGCTCTGAGATACATGTGTTCTGAGTATGTTCAGAATTGTTTTAACTGCATTCCATAAACTTCAACATATAGTCCAGCTATTATAGAATTTATTCGAAAAAGTATTGTTTTTATTGTTTCTCAGATTTTTTCTTTGACTTTATGATAATATTATTCAACCTCTTTTTTAACTCTTAATATTTTGTTTATATTTCCTTTATTGATAACTGGAATTTTGGACTATAAATTGTGGACAACCTTTATGCATTTATTTGTAAATTTTTTCCATAAGCTTTGATGAGGTCTATAAGAAGCCCATAGATGTCACCTAGAATTATTGTCTTACTAACCAATTCTTTTTACAATTTCATTGATTTCTTTATGTATTTAAATGCTAAACCATTAGCTATACATATATTTAACATTGATATTGTTTTATAATCTATGGTTTCTTTAAACTTAATGTAGTTTGCTTCTTTGTCTCCCTTGAAAGTATGCATTTTACTATGGCCTTGTCTTAAATCTTCCTGGTTTTGATTTTGACCTTGAGAAAGGGAATTTGTACTTAGCTAGAGTATAATAAGTTCTCCTTAAATCCTTTCTCATTTAACTATGTATGGTTCTTTATTTTTCAAATATGTTTCTTGTATTGCATCAAATTTGAAAAGTTGTTCTTTAATCAATTCTCAACCCTTTACTATTTATGATTATGAGGGAAAAGTTTATTTTTCCTCCAAGTAATCATTAAATAGTTATAGTATTTTCTCTTTTCTTCCTTTCTTTTTTTAAGTGAAATATTCAACACTATGTATGTCATTTGTTTTGTTATCCTTTCCCTTCAAACCCTACTATCTAATCCTGACCACATATCACTGTGCCTTGATCTCACTCCACATTTTTAAATCAGCCTTCCATAACTATTTTCTATTTTGTTTAATATAATCTCTTCCTTCACCCTACTCTCTGACACACATAACTTAGTCCAGTTACCTGCTCATGTGTGCTATGATTAATCAACTCTTCAAGAAAAGTCCACATGACACACTTTTAAAGTTTAGTACACATTCTTAATGTTTTCCATCACCTTCTGAAGTCTAGATAATCCAGCAAACAATAAACCACACCCTGATTTGAACTGTTTGCCAATTTCCAAGATGTAAATGCTCACATTGAAAATTTAATATTTAATTCTTGAGTCATTTTGAGATAGTTCCAGTATACTTCTGACTTTATTCTACTTCCGCTACTTTTTTAAATCCTTCTATTGCTTTGTTCAGATAAGACTATAAGTCACAAACTGATACCTTGCCTTCCTATCTCTGTACTGGACTGAACAACATCTGTGGCACTCCAATTTAAAGAAATATTCAGTACCTTACTTCTCTGTTGTATTTCTTTTTTGTACATATACCCCTACCTTTCTATCATGATCCTTTTACAAGGTAGGCCTCAGAAGGGTTAATGATGCTCTTGTTTCACCTTTTAGGGGAATTTTCTACATTTTTGTTGAGTTGATTTTTTTGTTATTCAAATTTCAGTTCCTTGATATATCAGTTATCTTCCTACCCATTTTTATACTTAGGACTTTTGAATCTTGGCAATAAAATTAAAGAGTGAGTTAATCCTAAATTTTCTTTCTGGAGTCATATTTTGGATTCTTTCCATATGTACTTTATTTCATGATTTCAGTTCTGAGAATTTTTTAATTCCTGAAATATGTAATTCTAGATTTTTTCTTTTGTCTTTTGGACCCAACAATTCTTATATTATCTCTTCCCACTCTGTCTTTGTAGAGACCTCTCATATTTTGCTTTTGTCTTCCTTTGACTTTGTCCTAACAATTTCTATTGTATCCTATATTTCTATTTTTTTCTCCATTCTCCTTCTTTAGGATGTCCTCTACTTTAAGATTTTCCAGTTTCTCTTCTGCTTACCTTTTGTGTTTTTTCATTAGGATATCTAATTTCATTCCTTATCTCTTCCTTAAATTACTTTACTTTCTTTTTCAGTCACTCTAGGGGTTCTTGTGCCCATTTCATTATTTTTTTTCTAGTTGCAATTATTGCAACTTTCCCCTCTTCAACCGATTTCTTCTTGCATTCTTTTCCCTATAGTATTTCCTTTTTGTTCCTAAAACTTTTTTCTTTCCTTCTCAATTCTGTGAAGACTTTCTGGTGATTTCCTTTCAAGAACTGCTTTCCTTTTCTTCTCATTTTTGTTTGGCTTTTTGACCTTCTTTGATGCATATCTTATTGTTTGAGGGAAAGCTCATCTTAGACAATCTCTCACTCAATCACTTTGCTGAAAGTCTCTCAGCTGTAGCTTCTCAAGTAACTTTCTATGAAGCCTCTAACTCGTTGCTATTTGCACTCTTGACATTTTGACCTTCTTGGTATCTTCTCTCTCTCTCTCTCTCTCTCTCTCTCTCTCTCTCTCTCTCTCTCTCTCTCTCTCTCAAACTCTTATTTTTTTCTGAAAAGCTCTCATGAACAAGAGTCACTCTCTCATCTAGAATAGAAAATACACTTTTTACATGTCATCTTTTTGTAAAAATTATAAAATTAGAAAATGTAGCATGGAAAGAAACCTTGTAAATAAACTAATTATTCAAACCACTGCTTTATATACATGAAGAAATAAATTCAGAGTGGTTAGGTGAATTTCCCAAGGACATGCAAGTGCTAAATAGCAGAGCTAAGATTTAAAATCATGTCTTCCCCATTTCAAATCAACTTCACTACCTATTCTGCATGACAGCCCTACCTTCACATTTATAACTATTCATTTAATAATTTGGTCTCTTAAAATCTACAGTTGAAAGAGGGAAATTGTTCTAGGGTAGTTTCTGCTCACTCTAACCCATGAACTCTAAGAACACCCAGCATCCCCAATATGGGCCTTAGATTATAATGACAGAGCAGTTAGTTCCCAGTCCCCCAAGTTTAATTCCATTCAAAATATTAAACCTTTAATTCAAATGTTGTACTTTCATTTCCTTGAATCTGGAAGATTTTCATCTTATCCAACACCCTCATTTCCCAGAAAAGGAAACTGAAACCAGAGTGAAGTAACTTGCCCACAGTGATATAGTTAGTAAAATAAATAATAGAACCAGAATTCTAACTCAAAGTTTTAGTTCCAAATCTACAACTACTTGAAGTGTTCACTTCTGGGATCTCCTTTTAAAATTCAATCATAGAGAGGAATTTTATCTTGAATCTTCTCATTTCTATATTACCTCTTATTGGTATTGGTTGACAAAAATCTGAATTGAGATACCCAAAGAAGGACAAATGTTCAAAGGAAGCAAAGAAGCACAAGTAGGAGATATGGGAGGGCATCAAAACTAAAACTTTACCAAGGGCCTCAATATCATAGTTGTCTGTGTGTGTGTGTGTGTGTGTGTGTGTGTGTGTGTGTGTGTGTGTGTATCTGTGTTTGTGTGTATGTTGGAGGGAAGATTAGAAGGAATTTTCTCAGTAAACTATTTTTGTTAAACTACACCTCATCCTCTTCCCTGGTACCTCCCACTCCTCATGCACTGTCCCCCTCCCAGAAACCCCTATATCTGGAATTTTCTGTACTTGAAATTTTCTAAACTTCTATCTCTAACTTTGTCAATGAGATGGAGAACAAATAGACCTTACAATCTACCTTACCACTATACTATTTAGTCACCTGGGTACTATTATCTGACCTGATGATACACCCTCAGGTCCCCCTGAGTCTTGTCATCCATACCCCACACCTAGTAACCCTAGTACTTCTGGGCTTTTCAATTCAGTCTACAACTGAACTCCTTTATAAATATATACAGATATATATAGATATATATATATATATGTATAGATATATATACATGTATACATATATATATGGTCTTCATCACTGCACACGTGAGCTCCTTTGAGAACAAAGACTGTCTTCTTTTTCTATCCTTGAAATCCTTGTACTTAACCCAGAAGGAAAAACTTATTTATTAAGTTTTCCTTTATTTCATTCAATCTTCCATGAGTGGTGCCTCTCTGTCTATAACATCAAAGGTGACAAATCAATCTAATACATAATCACCTTTAAAAGACTCAATTCTCTTCTTTTTTTTCCTTCCACTACTCTACAGAATAGAGAAATGAGGAAAACAGCAAACTTAACCAACAATGAAAAAGATTTAGTTTAATGATATTCCATATCCTAGAGATAGATTCTGACAAAACCTTTCTCCTGACTTTGGCTGAAAACCATAGTTCTTGATGCTCCTTGGCAACATCTTCAGTGGAACTACTACTACTGAAAGAACTGCCCCTTATTAAGGTAGATGCTGCCATTACTCCATTTTGTAGAGGAGTAAATTTTTTTATTAATTTATTAATTTATTTTGAATTTTACAATTTTTCCACTAATCTCTCTTCTGTCCCCCTACCCCCCACAGAAGGCAGTCTGTTCATCTTTACATTATTTCCATGGAATACGCTGATCTAGGATGAATGTGATGAGAGAAAAATCATATCCTTAAGGAAAAAAATAAAGTATAAGAGATAGCAAAATTACATAATGAGATTACATGTTTTTTTTTAAATTAAAGGTCTTTGGTCTTTGTTCAAACTCCACAATTCTTTCTCTGGATACAGATGGTATTCTCCTTTGCAGATATCCCCAAACTATGCCTGATTGTTGTACTGATGGAATGAGTGTGTCCATCAAGGTTGATCATCACCCCCATGTTGCTGTTAGGGTGTACAATGTTATTCTGATTCTACTCATTTTAACTCAGCATCAGTTCATGCAAATCCTTCCAGGCTTCTCTGAATTCCCATCCTTACTTGTTTCTAATTGAACAATAGCATTCCATAATATAGTATACCACAATTTGTTCAGCCACTCCCCAAATTGATGGAAATTCACTCAATTTCCAGTTTGTGCTACCTCAAACAGGGCTGCTATGAATATTTTTGTACAAGTGATGTTTTTATCCTTTTTCATGATCTCTTCAGGGTATAGACCCAGTAGTGGTATTGCTGGATCAAAGGATATGCACAATTTTATTGCCCTTTGGGTGTAATTCCAAATTGCTCTCCAGAAAGGCTAGATGAGTTCACAGCTCCACCAACAATACATTAGTGTCTCAGACTTCCCACATCCCTTCCAACATTGATCATTTTCCTTTCTGGTCATATTGGCCAGTCTGAGAGGTGTGAGGTGATACCACAGAGATGCTTTAATTTTCATTTCCCTAGTGATTTAGAGCAAATTTTCATATGACTGTTGATTGCTTTGATTTCCTCATCTATAATTGTCTCTGCATATCCTTTGACCATTTATCAATTGGGGAATAGCTTGTTTTATTTTATAAATTTGACTCAGTTCTCTATATATTTTAGAAATGAGTCTTTTGTCAGAAATACTAGTTGTAAATACTGTTTCCCAGTTTACTACATTTCTTTTAATCTTGGTTACAGTGGTTTTGTCTGTGCAAAAGATTTTTAATTTAATGTAATTGAAATTATCTAGCTGGCTTTTAATGATGTTCTCTATTTCTTCCTTAGTCATAAACTGCTTCCCTTTCCATAGATCTGACAGGTACACTATTCCTTGATCTCCTAGTTTTCTTATAATATTGTTTTTTAATGTCTAGATCCTGTATCCATTTTGATCTTATCTGGGTATAGGGTGTGAGGTGTTGATCTAATCCAAGTTTCTGCCAGTTTTCCCAACAGTTTTTATCAAAGAGAGAGTTTTTATCCCAATAGCTGAACTGTTTGGGTTTATCAAACAGCAGATTACTATAATCATTTCCTGCTATTGCACCTAGTCTATTCCGCTAGTCCACCACTCTATTTTTTGGCCAATCCCAAACAGTTTTGATGACTGATGCTTTATAATATAATTTTAGATCTGGTAGGGCTAAGCCATCTTCTTTTGTACTTTTTTCTTCATTAAATCCCTAGAAACTCTTGACTTTTTATTTCTCCATATGAGTTTACTTACAATTTTTTCTAACTCTTTAAAGTAATTTTTTTGGAATTTTGATTGGTATGTAGAAATGTTAAGGATTTATGAGAGTTTATTTTATATCCTGTGACTTTGCTAAAGTTGCTAATTATTTCTAGTAGTTTTTTTAGATGATTTTTTTGGATTCTCTAGGTAGACCATCATGTCTTCTGCAAAGAGTGAGAGTTTTGTCCCTTCCTTCCCAATTTTAATTCCTTCAGTTTCTTTTTCTTCTCTTATTGCTGAAGTTAACATTTCTAATAGGATATTGAATAATAGTGGTGATAATGGTCATCCTTGTTTCACCCCTGATCTTATTGGGAATGCCTCTAGCCTCTCCCCATTGAATATAATGCTTTTTGATGGTTTCAGATAGATACTGCTAATTATTCCTAAGGAACAGTCCATTTATTCCTACACTCTCTAGTGTTTTTTTGTAGGAATGGGTGCTGTATTTTGTCAAAAACTTTTTCAGCATCTATTGATATGACCATATGATTTCTGATAGGTTTGTTATTGATATAATTAATTATACTGACAGTTTTCCTAATATTGAACCAACCCTGCATTCCTGGGATAGCCTGCTTGATCATGATGTATTATCCCTAATGATAACTTGTTGTAATAATTTTGCTAATATTTTATTTAAAATTTTTGCATCTCTATTCATCAGGGAGATAGGTCTATAATTTTCTTTCTCTGTTTTAACTCTTCCTTGTTTAGGTATCAGCACCATATTGGTGTCATAGAAGGAAGTAGGTAGATTTCCATCTTCACCTATTTTCCCAAAGAGTTTATATAGAATTGGAACCAATTATTCCTTAAATGTTTCATAGAATTCACTTGTGAATCCATCTAACCCTGGAGATTTTTCCTTAGGGAGTTCAATGATGCCTTGTTGAATTTCTTTTTCTGAGATAAAGTTATTTAGGTATTTAATTCCCTCTTCATTTAACCTGGTCAAATTATATTTTTGTAAATATTCATCCATTTCACTAAGATTATCAAATTTTTTGGCATGGTGTTGGGCAAAATAATTCCAAATTATTACTTCAATTTCTAGAAGAGTCAATTTTGCCTAAATACAAGAAATGTTCCCTTATAACCACTGATTCTTTTTCCATGATCCCAGTCCTGGGATTCTAATAGAACTATGATTTCTTCCTGTATACATTCCAAGTAGAAGGGCCAATTATTATCCTTCAACATTAACTAGATTGTCCAATTTGTCTGAAAATCCCTCTTCTTAAAACTTAGCAAAGAAACATAATACCAAGCACACCACTAAAAACAATCTGATTAGCATCTTTAACACAAGTGCTATGATTACCTATATATACATATAATCTATATACATATATAAATAATATACACAAATAATATATTTATATATGCATATGGACATATTTGCATAAACATGCACATTGTTAAGTGACTATTTGGGAGCTAAAAATCTTTGAACAAAAAAGTAATCAATTTCTTTTAGTAATACTTTTCAATTGTGATTCAATGGATATAATTATCTTAAAGGCTCTTTATGGGTTGATTTAAAGGGAGTTAAATGCCTCATCTTATTCCTGATTTTCTATCTATTTATAGCAAACACACACACACACACACACACACACAAAATCTGGGCATGTGGAACTTTTGCTAACTAGAAGGAGAGCCAGAATTACATGTGGCTCCTTGGTGTGTGGGAGCATGACATAAGAATAAAAATGAGTGGTAATTATCACCTGAAGGAAGCTAAACCATATGTCCTTCCAAACTAGTTATTAGTGCTTTTATATGGTTTTTCAGTCTGATATATGTGATACAGAGATGTGAATCCCTACGGAGCTAGAATGCACTTGTGTTTCCCCTATGGATAACAAATTGCAAATGCTTGGCAGATTTAAAGATGTAGTCCAAGAGAATTGGGAGATGTCTCAATCAGGATTTCTGCTGTGCTTCACACATTTTAGAAGAGCACCACACAAAGGTTACATAACTGTCTTTACAGACAAACCCTGTCATTCAGGGCTTTTTTTCTGAAGTATGTGAGCAGCTGAGTGTTTACTAAATCAAGTACTAAAAATGAGATTTACACTGGTTGTTCCGAATTGAAAGCCAGCTGCAGCTGCCATTAGAGCAATTCAATTTCTTCTTTATAAAGCACAAGTAAGACTCAATTTACTAAAGTTTTATATCCTTTTTATGCATCCCATATGCTAAGGGGAAAAAATTAAGTTTATGAGATTAAAAATGAGTTTTATGCTAAATGTTTACAAAGTTTCAGCTGGCTGCATTAAAAAAAACCTAGGAATTAAAATGTCTGACTTCTGTCCTTCATTTTTGGGTTGTGTGCATTCTTCCAAAAGAAGAACTTTGTATTTGCCAAAGGAAATTATCCTGATCTGACCTTTCCCTCTGTTTTCATCTACCACTAACTGCCTTCTCCTCATCACATATCATGATTGTTTAGTGGGAAAGACAAATCAGATTTTCTGATACTAAGATATTTCAAGAGGGTTGTTATGTTGACTCAGTTTCTCACTAAAACTGTAGCTTTCCTTTCTTGCCTATGTCTGATTTTTTTCACTTCATGGTATTTTTTTTCAATTCTGGAAACAGATCTGAATAGTAATACAGTTCCTAAATTAGATGTATTTACTTCACGGAGGGAAATAACTAGATAGTTGAATGTTGAATATAAAGAATGCATATTTGTATTTAGAAAACAACTAACAGGCTCAAATGAACTCAAATGTATGAACGAGACCAGATATTTAAATAGACTCCAAAGTTAATACTTTCTTCAAAAGGGGACTTAGAAGGTAATCATTGATATCAAATGATGTATAAAGCAAAGATGCATGTTCATTAGAGGACAGAAATTAAAGAGGAAAGTGAGGGATTAATGAATGGACAGCCAAAACTATCAATAGTCACCTTAAAAATGTTCTAAATCACTACTGATTAGAAAATAATAAAATAAAATAAAATTTTTTTAAAAGTCTACACAGTAACAGATGAGTGATTATCTATTTGAGTGCTGTTACAATATCAGCTGTGTCTATTTGGTCAGATCAATTATATACAACAAAGGTTTAAAAAGATAAAGATGAAAATAAGATGCATCAGAATAAATGGAATCAAAGCTAATGCCAAAGAACTAGGAAATGGATAAAATCAAAGTCATTATTCTGATTTAAACCAAAAAAAATTAAACAATGTAGAATTGCCACAATGAGGAGGCTAAAGAAGCTTGCCACTTACAACAAATATTTCATCTCTTTGTCAAATGGAGAAATATGGCAAACAACAGTGACGGTGGTTTAAAACATGCACTCATTTGCAAAAATGTCAGAGGATGATGTAAAGTTACCAACATTATAATCTCACATAAAAACAAAAAGTGAAAGGAAAGCAAACCTAAAAAAGGTTTAAAACCCATCTAAGTTGCCATCTCAAGAGTAATTATAGATTAAACTGGGAAAACATAATGAGGAGATATGAAAAATAATTTATGTGCCAGGACTTTGGCAATGATCTCTTCTTATCATTAATGACAGTAGAATCATCACAATTTCTCCCCCTTACTTTAGTACACAATATATTCTGGAAAAAAAGTAGAGATAATATTCTGGATGAAGTTATGGGCAGTAGTTGGAACTGAAATTCTTGCTAGAAGTGAAAGAGTTTTAAAGGTATTTAGGGATTCATTTTCAAGATGTCTCAAAAAGAAAATATTTCAAGGAATTGGAAAGGATGGTTTTCTTTATTACCTGTATGCCCAAAAAAAAAAGATAGCCATAAATGGATAGTCAAAACTATCAATAGTAATGTTAAAAATGTTCTAAATCACTACTGATTAGAGAAATACAAATTAAGACATCTGCTGAGATGTCAGGTCACATCTATCAGACTGACTAACATGATAGAAAAGGAAAATGATTAATGTTGGAGAGAATGTGGGAAAAATTAAAACACTATGCACTGTTGTTGGAGTTGTGAACTAGTCTGACCATCCTGAAGAACAACTGGGAACAATGCCCACGGGATCATAAAACTATGCATACTCTTTGACCCAGCAATACTGCTACTAGGTTAGTATCCTAAAGAAATAAAAGAAAAAGATAAAGGACTTCTCCTTACAAATATATTTATAACAGTTCTTTTTATGGTGGCAAAGAATTGGAAAAAGAAGAGATACCCATCTGTTGGGAAGTGACTAAAAGTTAAGGTATATAATTGTGATGGATTACTACCACAAAAAAATAACAAGTATGATAGAGTCGATAGAGTCAGAAAAACCTGAGAAGACTTCTATGAACTGATGCTTGGTAAAATGTACAGAGCCAGGAGATCATTGTACATCAGTATTGCAAGGATTATCAACTGCAAAAAGATTAGCTCCTTTGACCAGGATAATGATCCAAGACAGTTTCAAAGATCACATGATGAAAAATGCTATCCATGTCCAGAGAGAGAACTTAATAACTCTGAATGTAGATTAAAGCATTCTTTTTCTACTTTACCAATTTTTCTTCATTTTGCATATTTTCTTTTACAACAATGCCACTATGGAAATATGTTTTTTCATGAATTCACATATATAATCAATATATAATTACTGGCCTTCCCACTCAAATTTTGAAAATGAATGTTGATTGGGGCAGCTAGGTGGTGTAGTGGATAAAGCACCGGCCTTGGAGTCAGGAGTACCTGGGTTCAAATCTGGTCTCAGACACTTAATAATGACCTAGCTGTGTGGCCTTGGGCAAGCCACTTAACCCCATTTGCCTTGCAAAAAACCTAAAAAAAAACCAAATGGATAGAGCAGTTAACAAAATAGAAAAAGTGCTGCACTGGTACTTATAAAATATTAAAAAATAACTAGAGAAGATTGTAGATCACCCTGCAGAAGATTTATGGAAAGGCATGAAGAAGACTATGATAGTATGAGAAGGCATAGATGGGTTGTGATCTCACTGGTAGGATGAATAACCATGGCAATAAGATCATGGATCTACTGAAGTGTCAATATGATGCTACAAATTTCAATATGACAAATGATTGCATGGGCACATTTTGATACTCCAATATCTCTATGATCCCAATGATGTGGGCACTCCCTCTGATGCTACAAATTTAGCCCATACATGTCTTTTCAAACTATGCAACCCTTGTCCATAACCTCATATAAATTTTTCATGGGATTCTACCAATATGTGAGTATATGAGATAAGTAAGAGAGAAAGATTTCTCTAGGTTTCTTAATATTTGATAAATCAATGAAACACATACATTCTATCTATGCATTTATCCTTCCTCTCATGAATGATTGGTCCAGCTCTTTTTTTAGTCATACATTTTTTCTAAAGATATCCTTTATGCTATTTCTCCAACATAGTTCTTGCTCAGATAAATCCTATAATCTATACTACGAATCTACAGGCACCATCTTTTGAATATCCTTAACTTTATTTCTTTGGAGACTGTTGCATCATATGAATCATAGCCACATAGAGTCATTAAATGGAGATTTGTGTTGCTAAAAAACAGAAAAGAAAATTAGGCCTTTCAAGGAAAAGTTTGGGGTCATTAAAAGTATTTCATCTTTTCCCAAAGTCAATCTAAGTCATCTCTCCTCATTCATATCAGGGTCTAGTTCTTTGTCCACCTAAAGATCCCTTCAAAATATTGATAGATCATCTCTATGAATAATCCATCCAACTTGTTATGGTTTGGTCACTTTGTTTGTGTACAAATTTTTAAAATCCCATTCAGAGTTTTCTTGACAAAGATACTGGAGTGTTTTGCCATTTCCTTCTCCAGTTTATCTGATAGATGGAAAAAACAGAAGCAGAGATAAGTAACTTTCCCAGGGGTCTCACACTTAGTCAATGGCAGAGATCAGACTTGATCTCAAAAAGATGTTTTCCTGACTCCAGGTTCACTATTCTACTATGCCATCTGTCCAGTCCTTCCAACCACACATGCTTATCTAGACCAAGAGTTCTTAACCTAGGCTCCATTGAGAGATTCCAATGGGTCTCTGTAATTGGATAGGAAAAAAATTACATATTTATTTTAACTAACCTCTAATTGAAATGATCATTTCCTTCAATTATTTAAAAAAATATTCTGAAAAGAGGCTTCACCAATCTTCAAAGACTTCTATGATAAAAAGAAATATACTAGGAACCCCCATTCTAGATAATAGAAATTTGTCATGTAAGCATAGTAGAAGGAAAACAAGAAAATAATTACAAATCACAATTACACTTTCTTTAATTATATATATATATATATATATATATATGATTCCACTGGTCTCAGATTCTTGTCACAGATACATAACTGTCTTCCTGCATCAATGACTAGCTAAGATGAACAATGATATCTCTGGTAACCTGCCATTTTGAAAAGTATTTCATAAGACACTGATACAAGTCTAGCAAAATTAAAAATAATAATAAAATATAATATAAATTGAGGTCAGAAAAGAAAAAAATTGAAGTCAAAAGAAAGTGAATAAGTAAAAAGGAATGTGAGGATGACATATCTAGATCCATTCAGATCAAATCTAAACTAACTCTCAAATGACAGACCCACAAATGTTGAGAATTGCGCTCCCATTTGGTAGGTCCTACCTGACCTTGAACTTCACTGACAGAGTTTTTAAGATTTCAGGGTCACCTAGGCATGTTGATAAAGTACTGGAACATTACTTAAGGGAATAACATCTCCATATCATAATAATAATTCATACTCATTTGGTTCTTTTATAAGGTTTATAAAAAGAAATAGCTTTTATTAAAAATAGACATGTACCTATTCTGGGTTCCTAGAACATTCATTATTAAGAGATTTTCATTTGACAAATACTTTTTTTTAATTTCAACCTGAATATCCATGAAGGCCACTAATTAAAAACATCATTTTTAACATCCAAATTTCAGAAGGTAGATGAAGAGGAGGAAGGCAAGAAATATTACAGGCAGATATAGGACAATAATTCAATTGATCAACTAAATATATTCATTTTCTTTACTCAGTGAGGCAGTTGGTAGCATGGTGAATAAAGTGGTGGACCTTGAGTCAGGAAGACCTGAGTTCCAATGTGACTTCAAATATTTACTAACTGGGTGACCTTGGACAAGTAACTTCACCTCTGTCTCAATTTCCTCAATTATAAAATGGGTATAACAATAATATTTAGGACAGAAGACTGTTGTGAAGATCAAATGAAATATTTGTAGGGTGCTTAACACAGTGCTTAGATCAGAGTGAGCAAAATAGGAATGTTTATTCCCTGCCTTCCTCATTTTTTTCATTTTTACTTTGGTAGAGGATTGACTCTGAATCATAACAGATAGCAAGGGAGGAGATTTAAAAACATTTGGATGTATTCAAAGAAGATTCCTCTATGTATGGCAGTACAGAAGTGGTAACAAAGTAGTTTCCTATCAAAAAAGAATGACAGAACAAATGGAAATCCATGAATGTAATGGAATATCACTATCCTATAAGAAATAATAATTATAAAAAATTCAAGAAGCAAAGGACATGAGTTATATTGAATAGAATAAATAAAACCAGGAAAATTATCTATAATGACTTTAAAAATATAACTAGGTCCCATAGCTGATGGAAAACTGAAATTAGTTGGACAGATCTGAGTCCAAATCCTGCTTCAGACATTTTACTAGTTGTGACCCTGGACATGTCACTTAACTTTCTTAACCTTGGGTTCCTCATCTGTAAAATGAGGATGGTAACAAAGCATATTTCATAGGATTGTTATAAGGTTCAAATGGGAGAGGATATATAAAATATGTAAATCTGAAAGTCCTATATAAAACTTAGCTATTATTATTATTACAACTATAAAATGAAAAAAAAACAAAAAAGAAACACAATACACTAGCAAAAATTTAATGAACATGCTTGATTCTAGACATAAATAGAACAAAAGCTTTCCTTCCTTTACCCAGAGGTAGGAGACTATGGATTTGGAATATTACAGATATTGTCAGCTACAGTTGAGATACTAATTGATTTTTTGCTAAACTGCTTTTATTAGCTTTTGTTTTAAATTTTGTTTTTTAGGTTTTTTGCCAGGCACTGGGGTTAAGTGGCTTGCCCAAGGCCACACAGCTAAGTAATTATTAAGTGTCTGAGGTTGGATTTGAACTCAGGTCCTCCTGACTCCAGGACCAGTGCTCTATCCACTGCGCCACCTAGCCACCCCATTTCAAATCTTTTTAACAAGGGACACTCAGTGGGCCGGGCAGGGCTCAGAGGAAGGGACATATTCAGAAATTAATATTATATGATTTCAAGACAATGACAAAAATGATTTAAAATTTAAAAGAAAAAACATAAAGATACATTATAAACAGAAAATAAAGTCTAGAGGTAATGTAGTTCAACCCTAGCATTTTATAAATGAGAAAATTGGGGCAAAAAAAGAAGAAGGAGGATTCAGCCAGGCTAGAGATGAACTGGTGGGGGGCGGGGGAGAGGGAGGATACAGGAAGATTGTAAAGAAAATGAATTGGCAAATTAAGTAGTTTAAACTTTGCCAATGGCAAAGATTTTTGAAGAGAGCAGTGAGGGAGTCATGATAAAACAACTTTTTAGGAGGATGAAGATTCATTGCTATTGAAATCTCAAGTACTATTTTGTTCAAAATAGGACACCTTTGTCATACTAAAATAAACTACCAACATAGTAGAGTAGAAGAAAGAGTGGACTGGAGAGAGAGAGAGAGAGAGAGAGAGAGAGAGAGACTATTGGCCAGTTAGGGGGGAAAAACTGATTCAATCATAATTTTTCATGTACTATGCTTGCAAAATTATTGGTTTATGATACTCTTGGATATTTAGGGTGGTCACACTGGATGGAAGAGAAGGGATCAACATTGTGGAGATCTGGTGCCTGAACAATTGGGGGAGTGGGGAAAGACCACACCTATGATTTCATTTGCAAGCAGAGCTCTGGATTAAGAAATTCTTTGCACCAAAGCAAATCAGCAACTGGATTTATAGCCTCAGAAAGATTTTATATATACATATATAATACATATTATATATGTATATATCTATGTGACTCAAAAGACAGTCATGTAGCCCATGTGCGAAAGAAACAGGATTTCAACCCAGGTCTATATGACTCTGAAGTCAGTTCTCTCTAGCCACTGCACCAGACTCCTTCTCTGACCCCTTCTCTGATGGAAGATAGGCCATAAAGTAAAGGGATGAGTCAAAAAAACTAGCAACCTATACTTTCTTGCTTCCCACATATTCCTCTTGCAGGATCTCTTCTATCTTATCTCTCCCTCAAATTCTACTCTCTCTTGTCCTCCCTCCTATGTGCCATTCCCTCTCTAGTGCCATGTTTCTTTCAGCCCAACATGAATTATCTATAGTTAACTGCTCCCTGCTATATATTCAGCCTTCTTACCCTAGAGCAGGGTTCTTAATCTGGGGTCCAAAAACTTAGTTTTTAAAACTATAAGTCATTTCTCATGTATAATTGATATCATATTACTCATCTTCTCAAGGGGTAGGCGAAAAATGTCAGGGAGGTAGAAAATTTGGAACTCAAAGTTTTTAAAAATTAATATTAAAAATTTTATATAATTGAGAAATATTTAACAAAATAAATAAAAATATATTTAAAACAATTTTAAATATGTCACAACTTAATGCCCCAATGTCTTTACTATATTTTTTCACATTCAAGTTTTAAGAAATAAGGTTCCACTAATTGTGTTGAATGCTAAAAGAGAGCAAAAACTTTGCTAAAAGACTTGTTTATAAAGTGGTCAAAGTTGATCTTTAAGAGGTGAATTTCAATAAAGTAAAGGTTAAAACTTAAAATTTAGGATGAGGTTCAGATTAAGTCAAAAATGGAAGTAGCAGGAGGAAACTGCTATCACAAAGGCTGATAATAAATGGAAGGATACAAGGGCATCCAGGTTGATCTATGATTTTTCAAGATGCAAGAGGCATGAATATATATATATATATATATATATATATATATATATATATATATATATTGGAAGAAAGGAAGAAAGTAGTAGAGGGAAATAAATTAAAAATGATAGAGTTGGGAAAGGATGAAATCTAAGTGATCACAACACTGAAAAGATGGGGTTAGAGGGAAGTCATATTATAAAAATCATGCCAAAGATCCCTTAGGCATAAATATTTAATCCCAAATATTTCTGGTTTATTTCAATACTAAAATGGGATGTTTCTAATTTAAAAGAAAGCTAATTCTTGAGATTTCCATAATCATGGTCCCACTGTGAATCGTGAGGTAGTCTGACAACAAAGAATCCATGGCAACCTATACTTTCTTGCTTCCCACATATTTACTTTGTAGTATCTCACTGTCCCACCTCTCTCCTAAATCCTACTCTTGTCCTCCCTCCTGTCTGCCATTCCTCCCTATACAATGTTTCTATCAGCTCAGCTTGAATTGTCTTCAGTTAACTGCTCTCTGCTGGAAATGTAGTCTCCTTATTCTAGAGCCAGGCTTCTTGAGGGCCATGAACTAAATTTGCAAAAATATTTTTATGAATGTATCTTAATGTAAATGATTTGCATTGTAATCCTGTGTCCTTTATTTTAGGCATTTAAAAATACTATTCTGAGAAGAGATCAAGAAGCTTCACACTTTACCAGATTACAAAGGTGGGGCTATACTTTTCTAGAAAAGGTAAGGACCCCCCCCCAAAAGGTTGACTAATCCTGAAAATTTAAAAAACTGACAAGTAACTTGGTCCAAAGGGAAAATTTAGATGATCTAAGAACATCTAAGTAAATTTACTATTAAAGTACTGCTAATTGAGCAGAACTGAATAAAGCAAAAGAAAATGGACCAACAGTCATTGGATTTGAAGAGCAGTGGCCTTGCCAAAATCATTTTGCTGTAAAGATATAAGGTCTGAAAAAATCCAACTTTTATGAACATATCTGCCTTAAACTTGATAGGTCTGCTATACCATGCATTTCTTTTTTCTAGGAAAGTCTGAATCACTGACAGTCTCTTGGTGACAATTTTTATGTTACTGTAGTTCCTTCAGATACTTGCCAATGTTAGTTACAGATTCTTGGGGGGCAGTTATATGGATAGACCTCCAGAGGTCTGGGTTCAAATCCAGCTTCATACACTTGATATTTACTAACTGTTTGACCTTGGACAAGTCACTTAACCCCAATGCCCCACAAAAACAAAAACAAAAACAAAAATGCATAAATTCTTAAAAGGAAACAATGGAGTATCAACCCAATTAAAGATCAGAATCAAATGATTTTTATTCTTACCGTGGTTTATGCTGATTTAAATTATCATCCTTCCTGCCTCTCTTCCCCCTCCTTTGTAATCACATACACACATATGTATACATACATACAGATACATGCATTTCTTCGATTGGAAGAGTACAGATAATGTCAGAAGGTTCACATTCCTTTGAGATTCTTCATTTGGCATTCACCTCTCTAATTTTTCTTTCTTGTTTCAGTGTTACCATATGTAAAATTTCAAATAGTTAATCAGAGATCATTTGTTGCTTCTATTCTCTGAACCTACTCTTTTTAGTATAATAAGATGGCATACTATGTCTAGGAAGACCCATGTATGGCAAGGACTATCCTGATGTGCCTTGAAGGGAGACAGAATAGATATCTCTAGACTTTCTACCCCCCTCCCTTCTTCCAGGAAGACTTACATTCCTGCTGCCAAGAGGCAAAACAAGAGGTTGTGCCAGAGGTCATCATTCTGCTCTCCTAAGAGAAAGCGGACACCTGACTAAAAGTATAACTATCTGCTCACTTTAAGTATCATTTGTCTAGGCAATATGATCAGGTTACATCTAACTTTTGATCACTTTGTCATCTTGTGGGGAAGAAGAACCCCAAGCTCTATATCCAAGACTCAATTTCTTCCCTATCAAATACTTCTACAACCAACATATATAGCAAATAGCAAAGAAATCTATATCCAAATCAGTAGCAAAACAGAAATCAAAGATGGTATACATTGAAGAATATACACCAGGCAATATAGAATGAAGGAGCTCCCATTGGGAGCAGGATAACTCAGCACAACCAAGAGAGAGGATTCTGATTCTTATCCAAATGGAAACTATGAAATCTCTAGTATAATAAGCAAGCTGGGAATAAAGTCATGATGGAACTTCCCAATCTCTTCTTGTCTTCCCAGGGTCCTCCCTAAGCAGTTGGAAGTGGGACTCTGCTTGTTCTTTTTTTCTCAAAGCTAGAAGCCAGCTTGAAGCTCACTCAAAGAATATTCTCACTTGAAGAATCCTCAAAAGAAGAATAAGAAGCAGAGCCCCTTTCCTCTCACCAGCTTCACGCTCCCCCTCACATAAGATAGTTGTCTCCACCAATAAGGAGGGAGGCTCATAACACTGGGCTTTGGGGCCATATTAGCTAGGAGACCTTGATTCAACTTGGCCAGAGAGATGTCTCAACAGGCTGTCCAGTTTTTCATTTGCTTGTCTGCTTTGGCAGAGATTGCATGCACTCCACCAAAAGGACCACCAAGGTCAAAAAAGATACTCGCTCTTAATGTCATCTAGGATGAGAATGGTTGACTTTTCCATAGAATCAAGGTAATACTCATATAAAGCCAGCAATTTTTCTGTTCCCAAACACAGTGGACCTGGAAGGTGATTCTATAAAGAGCTCTTACTGGCTATTTAAAAAACCCAAAAACCTATATGCTGCTTTCAAAGAAAATCATAACTTACACAGATCAAATGGGATTTTACTCCAAAGCACTGATTGGGGAAATAGGGGTTGGGTATATTATCTTCCTAGAAATGTATTATTCTGTTCTTCTCCATGATTATCAATGATCCCAAAACTTACCTCATGATTCTTGGGGGGTATTTTTTTTTGTACTTTATGCAACTACAATATCCCTTTCCCTCAGTTCTTTCATGGATAACTCCTCCAGTGATTTCTTGGGGGGGAGGGGGGCAGAGGCTGTGTTATCACTGCTCTGCCATCCTCAAGACCCATTTTGCCAAGAGAAATTGTCCCATGTATAGTTTTGATTAGTGGCTGCTCTGATTACTAGAATTATCTATGCTAGGAAGAAACCCATTCTTATTCTTATATCTCATAATCCAGGATTACCTAAATTTATTTCATATACTATTTACCCTCCCTGCCCTACTTTAAGTTCAAAATAAAATCCTATCTTCCAATATTCCTTCACCAATTCCTCTTAATTCTAATACATTAGATCTATTAATGATTTCCTCTATACCCTGTCTATAGACTACTTTCTATACATTTGTTGCATATTGTCGCTCCAATTAAATTGCAAACTCCTTGAGGTAAACATTGTCTCTTGGCTCCTTCTGCATCCCCAGAGCTTAGTCCAGTAATTACTTAATAAATATTTGTTGGTTGATTGATTTAACAGACATGAGTATCTCCTCCTCCATGCCTTAGGAGGTAATTTCTTGAATTGTTGTGACAAAAAAAAATGTATCATCTTGTATTCACAGAGAATTAGTCTTTCTGAATTCTTCCAAGTAGGTGTATTCATATCACCAGGAGGATATCACTGTCCAGGGAAGAACTGATCTATAGGTTCCTCTTTCCTCTCTGCTTAATAAGGACAAAGTTAAACCCTTCCCAGGTTTTCCTCTCCCTTCTTCTTCTTCCTACCTCCTTTCTCTCTAGAAATTTAATTAGCTAAACCCTGTTCCAATAATTATCTTTTTTAGGTAAAGTCAACATTAAAGGCCCTTAGGATCTATTTGATCCCATTCTCTTAATGACAAAGTTCATTAAGAGTTCCCCTTTGAGATTATCTTCTATCTAATTTTTATGTATCTCAGAGTTATTTACCTGGAATATGATCTCCTTTGTTCTAACCTCTCTTTGTTTCCTTGATGTACAATGTAGCTCCCAGCAGAAAATAATACTTAAATGCTTTTTTGATCAGTTGGCACTCAAATAATAGGCATCACATCCATCTCCTGACTTATTTAAGGTCTTTCCTATTTGTTAAGATCCACTCAAGTTGAAGTTGGCTCTAGTTTAACCCTTACAAAATGAGGGCCATCCCAATGTCACACTGCTTTCTGAGAAGGCTCTAGTAGTAAGGCGAGTAAATTAGAAAGACCAATCAATCTATTATCTTGATTAATTTTCATTTCAAAAGAGCCTTTTTAGAGACATTTGTCAATTTTGGCTAAGTGGAACTTTATTTAAGCTTTAAAAATTGCATCATTGAAATGACAAGTGAAAAACCACTACCCACAGTTAACAAGGCTAACTCTGGAGTCTTAACAAGTGAAATAGCAATAAGAATTGAATGATCTGAGTTATATTTGAAGCTATTACATGAGAACAGAGACAAAATGGAAGTTTACTTTGATCTACAGTTCCCATTTAAGTAAACCTAAAATTAGCCACAGTATATTTTGGGTATAGGAATGTATCTCATAGACCACTGAGCAGGTCTGTAATTAACTTTGGTACTGTGAGTGTAAAAGGATGTGTGATTAATGATGGGCTGGACAACAGGGAAGTATAGCTGTGACATAGCCCTCTCTTACTCAATGTTACTTTTAATTTAATCACTGGTTTGTATCTGAATAAATGACTAGCTTTTATACTACTTCATTTTGCCCAGTAAAACAGAGTAGAAATAAATGCACTAAAAGCATGGGTCTGTAATTGGTGTTACTAATTTAAAAGAGAAAAAAATCAGTAGAGTGTTTAATATCTGCCCCATTACTGTACATAGTCAATCAATCAATACATATTAATTAATTCCTATTATATATCAGATTCTGCTAGACATTATGAAGTAATAAATGGCAATATTCCTACTCACAAGGTGCTCACTTCTAACTGGGGGGAAGCAACAAGGACATATTGAAGTATATAGATCCAGAAGTGTGAATTCACTGAGTTAGTCAATCAAATTCCCTCACCTTCACTTAAAATAAGTGCCAAGATGCTATGTCCTGATACTTTATCCTGGTTAATTTTTTTTATATTGAACCAATCATAGTCTTTATATTAAGTACCAAAAAAGATGTCCTTGAAAGCCAGTAGATGAAATAGAGTTGGGTTTTTTGCACAGGATTTATATTTGGAACATCTGAGGAAATCTGGTCATATTCTATGTATTATTTAAAAAATAGCAGGCCAATTTAAGCATCCTGTAGGTGAGTATAGAAGCCTTTGTCTAGTCTCTAAGAAGACTCATGAACTTTGTGGGGAAAGATAGTATTTAGGAGGAAGGGGAAGATTCCCATACCCAGCCTCTATCTCCTTGACCATAGGAGTACCTTATGGACATTAGGAGACCAGAGAATTTGGATATTTCTTAGTGTCCTGTAAATATACATGGGACTGCAGTAGCAAGAGTTAGTGTCTACATCAAGAACCATGGATCAATTGAGCATAATGAGGAAAGAAAGATGCAAAATGTAGCAGAAAAACTATACCATACCTTAGGGGAACAACCTGCGGACTTCCACAAAAAGACTAATAGAAACTATGAGTTTTATCCCTTTGACATGCATTATCTAACTTTGAGCTTACTTTTTCCCCAGATTCAGATTTTTTGGGGAGACGTTTCTATCAACTGTTTTTGCTATAGCATTCTAGCAAATACCCCTCTCTAAAAGCAAATTGTCTGGTGCATTAAATAATGTCAACCAATAATCTGAGAAGAGAGTACATTGTTGGGGGTTTTGTGTGTTAAAGCATTAAAAAGAAGTCCTCCGATTCTTCAGGGTTTCCTCTAGTGCCTAAAGTGGAAATAAAGCCCTGGGGACTTGACTTGCCAGTGTGAGAGCTCTATGGTAGATCCAGAAACAACACTACATACAGAATAAATGTTGAAAGAAATGGATTTATAAATAAATGCATAGTTATTAAATGCAAGGTAGTTTGTAAGGGAAGGCACTAGCAGCTGAGGTCAAGAAAGGTTCCCTCTTTGAGACAATGCTTGAGGTATTGTGAAAGAAGAGAGGAATTCTATTAGACAAAGATAAGGAGGAAGTGCATTCCCAAAGGTCGAAAAGATGTAAGTTACAAGGATAGGAAATGGAAGCAAAGACCAGTTGGACTTTAGAGCCAATGGACAGTGCTCTATGGGAATAATAGTGTCCAAGCTTTTTCCTCATTTAGTGATGATAGGTGACATTTTGTTCACAATAGTTGAAAAGAAGTAAATATTATTGTACATTATATTGTGGGCTAAAGATAACATTCTTAGAGGAAAGAAAAAAATCAAAGAGTTATATGTAGTTTTAACTTTTATAAAATGTTGCCTTATCTCTACCTTAATTTAAAAAAGACCTGAGTCTATTAGTGTTGACTTGACTTAGTTCAGTCCAATTAAATTAATGCATGAAAACTTAAAAAATTGCTTTTCATGTAAATTACACTTCATTTATTGTTGCTGTTTAAACAATATCATTGTAATAAAAATACTTCATTTACATTATCTTTAGGTGACTCAACTGGCTGAAATTGTTTAACTCTGTGACTTGGAGAGAGGAACAGCCCTGTAAGTCTAAAGATATATTTATTTGATACTAACAACATTTTCTACAAACTTCCATGGTATTTATTTCTGATCACAGTAATAGCACACACTGTAGGAGATTACCTTAATGTAAGTTACAATCACATATGGAAGGGGAAATTAGGCCACAAAATGAATGCCTTACATTATTTTTCATCATGAAAAAAATGCAATAATAAAATGACCTGGAAACTTACCAGCTGCCTCTAAGAACAAAATGTGGGATAAGCTCTGGACCTTCTTGGTATTTCATTATATTTTTTATTAATTTATCCAGAAATTTATAAAAATTGCTTGCTTTATTTTCTAGCTGTTATTTATTTATTTATGTCTCTTAGCAACAAGTGACTTGCAGTACCAGATCTGGCCTTTCTTCCAGAAAGCTTAAGTTTGGGGATAGAGTTTGCAAATCAAAACCATCCTTTGGTCAGAATCATTTACTGATAGGCAGGACTCTCAAGAGACCAGGATACGACTACAATTGATTAAACTAGTTGGCTTCAAGTCCTTTGCTCTTTCCAGTATAAATAAAAGGGAGTGAATCTTTTCTTTTAAACATTAAAAGACATTCTGTAATGCTCTGTGGCTACTCCAAAGATGAAGAGATTTAAAAAAAGAAAAAAACAATTCAAGAAATGGGGGGGGGGTGGCTGTCAAATCTTGGAAGGAAGTTAAAAAACAGCTGAATTCAGCTGGAGAGGAAAAGAATAATAAGGAACTTTTAATTAGAGTACTTCTTAAGTCCTTCAATCAAGCATTGTTATCTCTTTAGCTTGGTCTGCAGGGACTGTGCTCTCTGTGACATCATAAGCCTAATAGAAACTGTACCTGCTGCCTTGCTTTTGTTCCAATTTGAATTTCAAGGAGATAATTACCTTAAAGAAGAAGCCAATCTTGTGTCCTGAGTCTGAATGATGTAAGCCTCATGAAGGCATGGAGGGCTGTTCTCATCAACTTTTAAGTGATGGAATTGGAGCAGGAACTACACTATGGGAGCAGAAGTTCTTAGAAGTTATTTGGACAGAATATCAAAGATTTGGGGTTAAGGTTCTTTACTATTCTTTTTATTTTACTAATCCCTCTAGCAGTTAGTCAAGGAATGTCTTCTCAGAAAACTGTTTTAAGCTGCATAAAATAAGGTACATAGGATTACATAGGAAAAGAAACGTTCTAAATACAAGGATCCCTATTCATGGATTCATTGAAGTCTAGTAGATTCCAGTTAAGTACACTTTATTTAGAGTCAAAAGGGAGCTTCTAGAAACCCTTGTCAAGTTCAAGTAAAAACAGAACCCCACATGCTACAAATGGACTTAAAAAATCACAAATTAACATTATCTTTGTTATACTGTCTTTGGAAGCAGTTAGGTGGCTCAATGAATAGAGTGTTGGACTGGAGTCAGGAAGAGTTGAGTTCAAAGTCATACACTTACTAGGGCAAGTCACTTAACTCTGGTTGCTTCAATTTCCTCTTCTGTAAATTGGATTGGAGAAGGAAATAGAAAACTACTCCAGTATCTTTGCCAAGAAAATTCCATGGCAAGTATAGTTCATTGGATCATGAAAAGTTGGACACAATTAAACACATCATATTTTTATTTATTTTCTTAATTTTTCTCAATTACATTTTTATGTGGTTCCTGTCTATCTTGGTAATTTTTACAGGTAACCCTTCTGCCTTAGGGGGCCTCATTTTATAAATGAGGAAACTGAGGACCAGAAACAATTTACTCAGTCATGCAGAGACTAAGCAGCAAAGCTAGGATTTGAACTCAAGCCTTCCTGACTCAAATGTACAATGCTCTATTCACTATATTGATCTTTCTGTCTCTAACAAAATAGAGATCAGAAAAAAAAATCAGAAAGCCAACCATTTTACCTCCCTAAGAACTGAGCAGCATTTCCCTTCTTAACTCTGAGTTGTTTGTTATTTTTTTTCTGGTGAGACATCTTTAATATTTTCCTTTGTCATTTCCTATTTGTCATTTGGCAATAGTCTTAGGTATCTTTGTTTGGCTTAAAAGAAAACTATTGATTCTCCTCAAGGCAGCCATAACTCAGTTTCAGCTATAATAATAGTAAGTCCTGATATTTGGTATTCATATCCAGGCACCTGACATTTAAATTCAATTTGAATGTGGCATTGTAAATGCGATAGAAACTTATTACTGCACAACTCATTAGTGCCCAGGTTCAAATTATGTTTCCTCAAATGTAGCAACAACCTATAAGAAAAGTCAGATATTACCAGTTAGTTCATAAGGAATGCCTTTGGCTTAATCCTAAGTATTATCAACATATTTTGTTGTCGGGGTGGCTAGATTGCGCAGTGGTTAGAGCACCAGCCCTAGAATCAGGAGTACCTGAGTTCAAATCCATCCTCAGACACTTAATAATTACCTAGCTGTGTGGCCTGGGCAAGCCACTTAACCCCATTGCCTTGCAAAAAAAAAAAAACACTTAAAAAACCCAAAACATATTTTGTTGTCTTCTAGTAGAATACATGCTTCTTGGGATCTGGGCCTGGTATTTTTTGCCTTAGTACCCCCTAGAACATGCCTCATTGAAGGTGCTTAGTAGGAGCTTCCTCAATTGAGCCGAAAAACTTTTTTTTAAAAAACCCTGAATCATTGGAAAAGCACAAAATGGTAGGATTTTATCCCACAGTTAAATACAGAATAATGGAATGGTCCATTTCCATAAACCATATGAAAACCTGAGTCCCAAACCATGCATCCATGATATGATCAATATCTCATAACATAGAAGCTAACATTTACATGATATTTTAAGGTTTGCAAAGTACTTTGCCGGGATTGTCTCATTTAATACATCACTTCCCTCTGTCAAACACACTGATGTTTAATAAACCCATTCTTTTAGAAACAAAAAACAAAAAAATCAGCATAATGAAATATATGTACAATTTTAGAAGATTTTAAGTTTTGAAAAATGCTTTACCTACTTAATCCTTGTGCCAAACTTGGACGGTAGAAATTGTTTTATCCCCATTTTTATAGATGAAAGCACTGAAGATGAGAGATTAAGCGATTTTCCCCAGGGCCATTCAACTAGTAACAGTTTGAAGTCTTATTGACTAACTCGAGGCTTTCCCCCCCTTACTCCTAAATGTTTCTCAAGGAAGCAGAAAAAGGAGAACAATATACACAATATCTACAAAAAAGTACATAAAAACAATACTAAAAGCATCTGTGCTCAAATTAAATACAATGATCAATATTGATTCTAGAGAACAATTAAGAAAATCCACTTTCCCTGTTTTAAGTAGAAAGGTGAGGAATTATGGGTACAAAATACTGTTTGCTCTCAGATACTATATTGCAGTTTTGATTCATTTTGCATGACTTTTATTTTGTTACAAAGAAAGGTTCTTTTGGGGCTACAAGCTATCTGATGAGTCTTTGTTTCAATTTATATACACTATTAAAAAGATACACAACATTTGTTTCAAGTAATTATTCACAGAATCCTAGCATCTCAGAGTTGGCAGGCACCTGGGAAAGCTTCTCAGACGATCTATACCTGAACAAGAATTCCTCAGCCCCTTCACTAGCAAACACATTTTTTTGAAGGCCTCAAGTATGTAGAAACCTACTCTCTCTCTCTACATAACTCATTCTAATGCAATGATGTTTTTTTTTCTTACATGGAACTTTAATCTCCCTTTCTGTCACATCCACCCTTTGCAGGACCTTCATTCTGCCTTCCAGAGCCAAGGAAGACAAGTCATCATCCTTCCTGCCTTCAAACAATAATTGGTCACATTTATCTTGAAAAACATTCACTTGATCCTCCTGTTCCTTCAAGAAAAAGACTTCTCTTTTTTTTCCTTTCTTTCTTGGTCAAATTTTTCTTATTGAAGACCCCCCCAATTTCTATTATTTTTCACCTAACCTTTGAAAAGTTGGGTCTGCCCTTTCTTCTGATAGTCATTGGCAAATGACAATAAAAGAAAATGTTGAGGGTTATAAGCAGAACTTGAATAATCACATGAGAAATAAGTTAATCATTAATTACATTCCTATCAACCAGTTATGAGAAATTTTATCATCAACTCTGCCATTTAGACTTATAAAGAAGAGCAGAAAGCTTTTTAAATAAAAGGATCTTGTGATTTGGCAACACATTGGTATATGGGTATATCTGATATTCTGAGAATCTCTTCAGACCATATAATAAAACTACCCTAGGCAGACCTGACTCAGAATAAATTAGGAAAGTATGTGACTGCCCTGTTTGTATTTTTATACAATTCTTTGCAGCAAAATGATTTCTATTTCTAAAATTCTTTGAGTCTGGAAATGGAATTCTCTCATTAAAGAATTATAACCAAAAGCAAAAAAAAAGCAGAATTGCCTCCTCTTAAATTTCTTTGGCAGAAGCAAAAAAATAAGTATTTAGATTTCAAAATACAGTTATCCACATATGCAAAATAAGAGTAAATAGAATGGGAACTATACATAAAGTAATCAAGTAGGGAAGGGAACATTTAAATGCTTACTATTTAACAGGCTCTGTGTTAAATGCTTCACAATTATTATTTCATTTAGTAAGTACTAAATAGGTAGTGGTATTTTTTAAATCATAAAATCACAGAATCATAGAATATTGGAGATGGAAGGGATCTTTGAGATCTACATTCCTCATTCAATAGATGAAGAAAACAGAGTCTTAAACACTCATCCAAAACTTTCCTATCAAAGTCAATATAAATCTACTTCCAAAAAATCTCCCTTAATATTAGCAGGATGCATTGCAGCTATTTCTAATTCATTTCTATGAGTTCTAGAAATGTCTATGCACTACATTTTAAATCATGCCTCTTTTCACTTTTACATTTTTCCCATGGTCATAGATATTGACAATCCACATTTAGGATTTTGCTGTTGGTCTGAGGCTGGTGGTGGAGTTAAATAAGGTTAACCCACTAGATGGGCCTGCTTAGGACCAGGCTAGTCTTTACATTACAGAAATAAAAGAGAGAAAACAGATCACCCCTGTTTGCATTTGCAGCTGATAGGGGGGCAGGAAAGACAATTTGCACACATATTCAAAGATTTTTAAGTTGGAATTAATCTAAACTACATGGAGTTGTCTGGCATTTCTTTTAAATTGAACTGTCCTTGATTTCCAAGTAACTATATTCTAATCAGAAGCCATCTACCAGAGAGTTTTGAATGCAGATTAGAAGTTAATGAAATGAAAACAGTGGAATGAAAGATCAGAGCTGAAACAAGACAAATAAAGCAATACCTGAAAGGATGTCTTGCTGTCAGAACGATGGAGGAGCTAAGCAAAACAAAAATGGCATCCTTTAGCTGCCAGAAGAATTACTCTTCCTGGATATCCCTTCTAGTTCCAAAGAAAATAATCTTTTCCCCAGAAATTCTGTAATCTCAGGTGCTCCAGGTCTAGCTTCTCCCTGGAGCCCCTGGGGAGAAGAGGTGGGTCCCCAGGCCTCTGACATAAAGATGATATGGGAGACTGAGAACAGCTACAGTCTGAGTTACATAAATAAATTTGCAGCCTATTCCTTTACCCTCGAAAGAAACTATGCTCTGTTGCAAGTTGAAGCCACCTAATAGATTCACCTCTAATCTTTGGTAACTAGGAAGCATCATCATCATCATCCTTCAAGTCCTCACCATGTTGATTAGTTTAGAAGAGCTAATTTCCCAATACAGGTGACATTATCATCTTATTCTTAGAAGCTTCCAACTGTAGAAATAGGTCTCCAGAGAGTTGTGGTCACATAGACTTTTGTCTGAAGATGAACTAAGATTCCAGAGAATCAATAAATGAATGATCACTGCTACACCCTTCCACCCTGGGTAATCATTGTTGTTTTCATAGAATGTCACAAAGGTGTTCCAAGGAAACACCCTACTGGACCTGGAGGCACAAAAATATCCCCTATGGAGGAAGGGTGAACTATCAGTGTCCTAGAAATGTTAATGCCCTGGGACAAAGCTCTGGTGGATCCCCCACCCCCACAACAGCTAATAAATCTTCTTGTCTCTCAAAGGATAATTTATTTCTTAAATTTTAGATAAATTTACTTTTCTAAATACATAAAAAGGTAGTTTACAATATTAATTTTTTAATTTTATTTAAGGCAATGGGGTTAAGTGACTTGCCCAAGGTCACCAAGCTAGGCAATTATTAAGTGTCTGAGACTGGACATGAACTCAGGTCTTCCTGATTTCAGTGCTGGTGCTCTGTCTACTATACCATCTAGCTTCCCCCAACATTCATTTTTTATAAGATTTTGAGTTCCACATTTTTCTTCTTCCTTCCTTTCCCCCTTCCCTCCCCCCAACATTGAGTAATCTGATATAGGTTATGCATGTATAACTATGTAAAACATATTTTCATATTAGTCATGTGAAAGGAGAATCAGAACAAAAGGAGAAAAACATGATAGGAAAAAAACAGAAAGTATAAATGAAATATTATAAATTGAAAATAGCACACTGTGTTCTGCATTTAAACTCCATAGTTCTTTCTCTGAGTGTGGATGATATTTTCCATTATCAGTTGGAATTGCTTTTTGATCTTTCACTTGTTGAGAAGAAATAAGTCTATCATAGTTGATCATCACACAATGTTGCTGTTAATGTGAACAATATTCTTCTGTTTCTGCTCACTTTACTCAGCATAAGTTCATGTAAGTCTCAAAGAATAATTTTAAGGCATCTTTCAATTAACAGACATGATGCTTAAATAATTGCTAATTTTGTATAAATAAAATTGTGGGGTTTTTTTCCCATGGAATTTTGGATTAGGAAAGAAGTTTAATCACCTAGTCAAATGCCTTCAAGAATTACAGGTAAATGATGTTTAGACACAGACAACTGCTTGTTCAATGTCATTACAGTCAATTAGAGAAAGAACTTGTCTGATTACTAACCTAGTATCCCATTCTGCTCATAAAATCACATAGCAGGCCATTCTGATAACTATCTAAATTTCTCAACAATACAAATTAGAGACCCCTTGTAAAAAGCAACAAGATAACAAAGTCTTATGTACAATGTAGAACACAAAACACAGATTTAGAAATACATGTTGATATAGCAGTGGGATTTATCTAATTTGATATTATGACTTTAAAAGGAAGACATAACTTCCAGCCAAGATGGCGGAGAAAAGACAGGCACAGTTCTGAAATCTCCTGATCTTCCCCCATATATGATATGAAACAAACATCTTAACAGAAATCTGATCAACAAAACCCAGAAAGAAAAGCCAAGAGAAAGAACATCCACCTCAGGATTTGTCTTCTGCAATTGTGGGCCTACCAGCTGCACCAATGGGGAGAGCCTGGGAACCTGGATTAGTCATGGATTACCCTGATTAGCACGTGGCTGGAGCCTTGATCAGCAATGGAGACTGAGCCTGGTCCACCATGGGGGCTTGGGTCAATTAGGGAGCAAAAGCATTGGTGTTGGCACTGACCCTTCAGGAACTTGCTGGCAGGGCTAGAGGAAGAGTTCCAATGCAGGAGAGCTGCAGACATCATCCCTGGGCTCCTCTGGTCAGGAAGAACTCAGAGTCCACAACCTCCATTTCAGCTAAAGCCTCTTCCCAGAACAAATACAATTACAAACTACCTCGGCCCCAGCATAAGGTCCAGGAGCAGAACTACCTCAGCTGACAATAGGGAGAGAGATAGCCTCATCCCAGGGTATAGTTCACTATTGATCAAAGATAAAAGTATTTAACAGCTTCAATCAATCCCTCTAGGCCAAAGGAGAGGGCCTCAATCAAGGTCACAGACACTCCAGAGAAAGCAACCAGCACCCCCTACTGGCCAGCTGTAGATATTACACTCAGTGAGTAAAGCCTCTTAGGGATCCCAACACCAAACCTCTGTGCACCAGCCCCTCCCCAGCTCAAGGTCTTAGTAAAATGAAGAAAGGTTGGTGGAAAGGAGGGTCCATAGAAAAATTCTTGGAAGGAAAAGACCCTATCTCAGAGAAACCTAGAACCTCTGAGGAAAATATGATCTGGTCTCCAACACAGAAAGGCTTCCTTGTAGAAATAAGGAAGGAATTTAAAAATCAATTGGAAAATTTGGGTAAAGAAACCCAAAAGAAGATTAACACCTTGCAAAAAGAAAACAAATCATTGGAAAATACAATTGGACAAATACAAAAATGAGAATAATTCTCTCAGATCCTCAATTGGACAAATACAAAATGAGAAAAATTCTCTCAGATTCTCAATTGGGCAAATGCAAAAAAAGAAAATAATTCTCTCAAAACCTCAGTTGGCCAAATGGAAAGTTCTTTCAAAAATAGAATTGACCAATTGGAAAAGGAGTTCCAAAAGGTAAATGAAGAAAACTCTTCTCTAAAAAAAGAATGGAGTCTGTGGAAACTAATGACTTCACAAGACAGCAAGAGACTGTTAAACAAAACCAAAAAATAGAAGAAATAGAAGAAAATGTAAAATACCTCATCAGTAAAACCACTGACCTTGAGAATAGATTGGAGAGGGACAACCTGAGAATTATAGGTCTTCTTGAAAATATTGAAGAGGGAAAAAAAGCCTAGACTTAATATTACAGGATTTAGTGATGGAAAATTGCCCTGATATCATGGAACCAGAGGGCAAAATAGTTATTGAAAGTTATTGAAAGAATATATCAATCCCCTCTGGAAAGACATCCTAAAATGAAAATACCAAGGAATATTGTGGCCAAATTCCAGAACTATCAGATAAAAGAGAAAATCCTGCAAGCAGCTAGAAAGAAATAATTTAGATACCAAGGAGTCTCAGTAAAGATTATGCAGGAACTGGTTGCATCAACATTAAGGGATGGAAGGGCCTGGAATGAGATATTCCAAAAACAAGGGAGCTTGGAACAGTGAAGAATCCACTATCTGACAAAGCTGAGCCTTATCTTTCAGGGGAAGAGATAGATGAAATTCCAGAAATTCAGACATCAAACAGGAGGTTCAAGAGACACATGAAAAGGTAAAAACAAGGGGAGGGGGGTGTAAAGAAAAAAACTGCTATCCAATAAGATGAAACTGGCTATATCCCAGCATGGGAAAAAGAGTTTTATAACTCTCAAGAATTGTAACTCTATTAGAGAGAATATACTTAGCCAGAAGTGATGGATACTCAGGATTTTTTATGACTCAGAATGATTTAAAAATACTTCCTCCTTTAAGGAGATGGGAGGAGGGAGGAGATTGAATGGGGCTAAATCTCATTACATTAAGAGGTACAAAAGACCTATGGTAATAGAGGGGAAGAAGGGAAGAGATGAGGAAACACTTGAATCTTCCTCTCATCAGACTTGGCTTAAAGTTAAATTACACACACTCAGTTAACTTAAAAAATATCTTACCTTTCAAGTATTAAAAGTGGAAAAGGGGAGGGGGGTGGAGACAGGAAGGAGGAGAAAAAGGGGAACTAACAGAAGGAAGGGAAGGAAAAAGGGAAAAAGAGAAAGGGGAAAGAAAGGGGAGTGGTGAATTTAGGAGGGCAAACACACTGAAGGGGTGGTATTCAAAAACAAAATACTGGGGAATATAGATAAAGGTAAAAAAGGGGGGAAATAAAAACAAAGGGAAGATAGCACAGAGGACAGTAATTATAACTTTGAATGTGAATGGGATGAACTCTCCCTTAAAAATGTAAATGAATAGCAGAGTGGATTAAACACCAGAATCCTACAATATTCTTCTTACAAGAAACTCATTCGAAGCAGAAAGATTCATATAGAGTAAAGGTAAAAGGTTGGAGCAAAATATATTTTGCTTCAGCTAAATGACAAAAGCAGGGGTAGCAATCTTTATCTCAGACAAAGCAACTGCAAAAATAAATAGTGGTAAAAGAGATAAGGAAGGAAACTATATCCTCCTAAAAGGTACCATAGATAATAAAATGATTTCAATACTGAATATGCATGAACCCAATGGGATAGCATCCAAATTCTTAGAGGAGAACCTGAAAGAACCACAGGAAGACATAGACAGAAAAATGCTACTAGTGGGAGGCCTCAATCTCCCATTCTCAGATATAGATAAATCAAATCATAAAATAAACAAGAAAGAAGTTAAGGAGGTAAATAGATTGTAAGAAAACCTAGAAATGATAGAATTATGGAGGAAATTGAGTAGGGATAGAAAGAAATTTACCTTTTCCTCTGCAGTACATGGCACTTATACAAAAATTGACCATGTACTAGGGCATAAAAACCTAATGATCAACTGCAGAAAGGCAGAAATGGTGAATATATCTTTCTCAGATCACAATGCAATAAAAATCATATGTAATATTGGGCCAGGGAGATATAGATCCAGAACTAATTGGAAATTGAATAACCTCATTTTAAAGAATGAGTGGATTAAGCAAAAAATTATAGAAAGAATTAATTATTCTATCCTAGATAATAACAATAATGAAACAACATACCAAAACCTATGGGATTCACTCAAAGCAGCTTTCAGGGGATATAATATACCTTTAAATGCTTATATGAATAAATTAGAGAACAAGTAAATCAATGAACTAAATATGCAACTAAAGCAATTAGAGAAAGAACAAATTTTAAAACCCCAATTATATGCCAAATTATAAATTCTAAAAATTAAAGGAAAAATTAATAAAATTGAAACCAAAAAACTATTGAATTAATAAATAAAACCAAGAATTGATTTTATGAAAAAACCAATAAAATTGATAAACCTCTGGTCAATATGATTTTAAAAAAAGAAAGAAGAAAACCATATTGCTAGTATCATGAGTGAAGGAGGTGAACTCACCACCAATGAAGAAGAAATTAAAGTTATAATTTGGAATTATTTGGTCCAACTCTATGCCAATAAATTTGACAATCTAAATGAAATGGACAAATATTTACAAAAATATATGTTACCCAAGTTAAATGAAGAGGAAATCAAATACCTAAACAATTCTATCTCAGAAAAAAGAAATTCAACAAGTCATCATTGAACTCCCTAAGAAAAAAATCCCCAGGGCCAGATGGATTCACAAGTGAATTCTATCAAAAATTTAAGGGACAATTGGTTCCAATTCTATATAAACTCTTTGGGAAAATAGGTGAAGACTGAATTCTGCCTAACTCTTTCTATGACACCAATATGATTCTGATACCTAAACCAGGAAAAGTTAAAATAGAGAAAGAAAATTATAAACATATCTCCCTGATGAATATAGATGCAAAAACCTTAAATAAAATCTTATCAAAATGATTACAGCAAGTTATCACTAGGATAATACACTTTGACCAAGTAGGATTTATCCTAGAAATGCAGGGTTGGTTCAATATTAGGAAAACTGTTAGTATAATTAATTATATCAGCAACAAACCTATCAGAAATTATAAGATCATATCAAAAGATGTTGAAAAAGCTTTTGACAAAATACATTCCCACTAAAATTGTGAGAGAGTATAGGAATAAATGGATTGTTCCTTAGAATAATAAGCAGTATCTATTTGAAATCATCAACAAGCAATTTATGCAATGGGGATAGTTTAGAGGCATTCCCAATAAGATTAGGAGTGAAACAAGGATGACCATTATCATCACTACTAATTCAATATTGTATTAGAAATGTTAGCTTCAGCAATTAGAGAAGAAAAAGAAATTGAAGGAATTAGAATTGGGAAGGAAGAGACAAAACTCTCACTCTTTGTAGATGACATTATGGTATACCTGGAGAGTCCCAAGAAATCATCCAAAAACCTACTGGAAACAATTAGCAATTTTAGAAAAGTTGCAGGATATAAAATAAACCCTCATAAATCCTCAACTTTTCTATATATGACTAGCAAGCTACAACAGGAAGAGCTAGAAAGAGAAACCCCATTCAAAATAACCTCAGACAATATAAAATACCTGGGAGTCTATTTGCCAAGACAGACTCAGAAACTTTTTGAAAAAGAATTACAAAACACTTCTCACACAAATTAAATCAGATTTAAATAACTGGGCAAACATCAACTGCTCATGGATAGGTCAAGCTAATATAATAAAAATGACAATTCTACCAAAACTAAACTACCTGTTTAGTGCCCTACCAATCAAAATTCCAAAAAATTACTTTAATGAGTTAGAAAAAGTTGTAAGTAAACCATGTGGGGAAATAAAAAAATCAAGAATTTCCAAGGATTCAATGAAAAAAAGTGCAAAAGAAGGTGGCTTAGCCCTACCTGATCTGAAATTATATTATAAAACATCAGTCATCAAAACTGTCTGGTATTGGCCAAGAAATAGAGTTGTGAACCAGTGGGATAGACTAGGTGCAATATTAGGAAACGATTATAGTAATCTGCTGTTTGATAAACCCATAAGTCCAGCTATTGGGATAAAAACTCTTCGATAAAAACTGCTGGGAGGAGTGGCTAGGTGGCATAGTGGATAAAGCACCGACCTTGGAGTCAGGAGTACCTGGGTTCAAATCTGGTCTCAGATACTTAATAATTACCTAGCTGTGTGGCCTTGGGAAAGCCACTTAACTCCATTTGCCTTGCAAAAACCTAAAAAAAATGCTGGGAAAATTGGAAGTTAGTATGGAAGAAACTTAGATTAGACCAACACCTCACACGCTATACCAAGATAAGATCAAAATGGATACAGGATTTAGATATAAAAAAACAATATTATAAGCAAACTAGAAGATCAAGGAGTAGTTTACCTGTCAGATCTATGGAAAGGGAAGTAATTTATGACTGAGGAAGAGATGGAGAACATCACTAAAAACAAACTAGATGATTTTGATTACATTAAATTTTTTTTAGTTTTTTTTGCAAGGCAGTGGGGTTAAGTGGTTTGCCCACACAGCTAGATTACATTAAATTAAAAAGCTTTTGCACAGACAAAACCACTGTAACCATGATCAAAAGAAATGTAGTAAACTGGGAAACAATCTTTACAACTAACATTTCTGACAAAGGATTCATTTCTAAAATATACATAGAACTGAGTCAAATTTAAAAAAAAAACAAGCCTTTCCCCAACTGACAAATGATTAAAGGATATGCAAAGACTATTTACAGATGAAGAGATCAAAGCAATCCTAGTCATATGAAAAATTGCTCTAAATCATTACTTATCAGAGAAATGCAAATTAAAGCTTCTCACACCTCTCATACCTCTCAAACTGGCCAATATGACCAGAAAGGAAAATGATCATTGTTGGAAGGGTTATGGGAAATCTGGGACACTATTACATTGTTGGTGGAGCTGTGAACTCATCCAACCTTTCTGAAGAGAAATTTGGAGTTAAGCCCAAAGGGCAACAAAAATGTGCATATGCTTTGATCCAATGATACCACTACTGGGTCTATACCCTGAAGAGATGATGAAAAAGGGTAAAGACATCACTTATACAAAAATATTCATAGAAGCCCTGTTTGTGGTGGCAAAGAAATCAAATAAATGTCCTTCAATTGGGGAATGGCTTAGCAAATTGTGGTATATGTATGTCATGGAACACTATTGTTCTATTAGGAATCAGGAGGGATGGGAATTCAGGGAAGCCAGGAAAGATTTGCATGAACTGATGCTGAGTGAGATGAGCAGAACCAGAAAAACATTGTACACCCTAACAGCAACATGGGGGGCAATGATCAACCTTGATGGACATGCTTATTTCATCAGTGCAACCATCAGGGACAATTTGGGGCTGTCAGTGATGGAGAATACCATCTATATCCAGAGAAAGAATTATGGACTTTGAACAAAGACCAAAGACCTTTAATTTAGGGAAAAAACTGATATTTTATTGTCTGATCTTCCTATCTCTTATACTTTATGTTTCTTCCTTAAAGATATGATTTCTCTCTTATCACATTCAATTTGGATCAATCTATGCCATGGCAACAATGGCAAATTGCCTTCTGTGGGAGTGGGGGAGGAAGTAAGATTGGGGAAAAATTGTGAAACAAAATAAATAAAATCTTTATAATTAAAAAAATTAAAAAATAAAAGGAAGACATAGTTCCAATCAACTTTCTAATCTCTTCAAAAAACATGATTCAGCAGGCAACTAGATGGCCCAATGGTGAGAGTCTAGAGTTCACATCCTCTCTCAGACACTTACTTGTGTGACCCTAGACAAGTCATTTAGCCCCAATTGCCTCAAAAAGAGAAAAGAAAAATATGATTCAGTAGAAAGAATGCTGGGTTTGGAATCAAATGATCTGAATTCAAATCTCAGTTCTGCCACTTACTTCATCTGTGTGACCCAGCAGGCCTCACTTTTCTCACCTCCAAAATTAGGCAATTAGACTAGATGATTTTGTTTTATTTGGGAGGGGTTTGGGGGATTCTTACAAAAGGATGTTTATTTTGTAGATACATCAAGACTAGAATTATAGCTTTTTCCCCTAACAACTGAGGTACACTGGATTCCTATTAAATGTTTGTTTCTAACATAGAATAGATACCATTGAGTTCAATCTAAATGTACCATCAGTGATAAATGAGTTGATCTCATTTTTTATTTTCTTGGCAAAGGGTGATTTGCTATATCTTTCTCCAGCTCATTTCATAGACGAGGCAAACAGGGTTAAGTAATTTGTATAGGGACCACTCAGCTAGTAAATGACTGAAATCAGATTTGAACCTATGAAGTTGCGTCTTCCAGACTCCAGGCTCAGGATTCTATTCACAGCTACCTAACTGTTCCCTAGCTGTGTGATCCTGTAAATCACTTAACCTCTGTTGGCCTCAGTTTCTTCATCTATAAGATAGGTTGAATATAACTTCTACCTCCCCAGGGTTGGTTTGAGGCTCAAATAAGATAATATTTCTATAGTATCTTTTTTTAAAGGTTTTTTTAACAAGGCAAATAGGGTTAAACAGCCTGCCCAAGGCCACATAGCTAGGTAATTATTAAGTGTCTGAGGCCGGATTTGAACTCAGGTACTCCTGACTCCAGGACTGGTGCTCTATCCACTGCGCCACCTAGCAGCCCCTTATAGTATCTTACAAATTAAAGTGCCATATAAATTAAATTTAAATGATATATATTATATTTATGTATGTATATATATATATGTATGGATATGCATAAATATATATACATAAAATACTAATTATTATCACTGTCATCATTACTATAGAAATTAAGAAACTCCCAGAAGGAATGGGAAACTAAAGATGGAAAGAATATCAGACACCGAGAGGAAGAGAAAGAGAAGGAGAAAGAGAGAAGAAATAAAAACAGGAGCGGGGGAAGTACATGAATATATGTTTTGTTGGGGGAAGGAATTGACTAGGACTCTTAAAAGTCGAAGACTTGATCTTTCCCAAACACCAAAGCTCAAAGGGATGGCTATCCTTTTGCTGCCATCTACAGGACATTTAGAAATATGTTTCCATTTTAGTTACTTGTTTTTATTAAACTTTTTATTTTATTTCATTTCATTTCATTATATTATTAAGCTTTTTTTCTTTTACAGACCCCTCTGGCAATCAGTTTGGTATATCCTGTGGAAAGCTTCTCAGAATCGCATTTTAAATGTATAAAATAAAATATATAGACTTACAAAGAAAATCAATTCTAGTACAGTTATCAAAATACTGGGGGGGGGGGGGGGGGGGGGGGGGGGGGGAACAAGGTCAGAGAACCCAGATTAATAACTCCCTGCATCTAAATTCTAAAGGCACATCTAACCCATTCCCAAGAGCTTTTCTCTCACATTTAGTTATAACTATCCTACTTGTAACAGGAACCACTGTGGGGGCAGCTAGGTGGTGCAGTGGATAAAGCACCGGCCCTGGAGTCTGGAGAACCTGAGTTCAAATCTGGCCTCAGACACTTAATAATCGCCTAGTTGTGTGGCCTTGGGCAAATCACTTAACCCCCCCTGCCTTAAATAAAAAAAAAAAACAAGAATCAATGGGAATTCTTGAAGGTAGAAAGATTAGATGATGTTAGGCTGAGCTTAAGGGATTGAATTTGGGTAGAAGACGACAAGAGAACCAAGGCATCCTAAGACAAAAGTTTAAACTTTTTGCAAAAAAGCAGTTGTTTCATTTATTGAATGTGTATTCTCAGGGTCTTGTACAGTGCCTGGTCACTAAAAACACTTGATAAATGTTTATTGCTTTGGTTAATGATTGAATTTGGGATATGACATTGTACTTTAAGCCATGGGACATTTAAAGAACTTCACCAGTCTATATGGTAACTTTTTTTCATTTCAGCTTTGCCTTTGGGCATCCTCCACAACATAGGCAAAGACTTTTAGGGGAGTATATATCTCCCTGTTTTATACCTCAGTTAATATTAATAAATAGAGGATTATCAAAGTTATACCTATTATTACAATTTTCAAAGAATCTTATATGTTTTTCAGATAGGTGTAGGAAGGATTTGTTTTCCCTTTATTCCCCAGCAAACTGATATAATCAGAGAAAGTAAGGGATAGATAACAAAGGTTTGTTGTTGTTAAGTAGTTTCAATCATGTCTGTTCTGCCAATTAACCTCATTGGGCCCCAAAATCTTGTAAAATTAGGAGACAGAATTAGCTTATCTCTCAGGTTCTTTTGGGCCCTAAATTTATTCCCTAGGATTCCATAGTATCTGCTAATGGAGCTTGGTATAAAAGAACATTTCTTGAGACAGGAGAACTTGGAGGGAAGGCACTATCCACAGTATCCTCATTCTGCTTCTTTACAATTAACAGCTTTATGGAGCTTTCTATGCTAGCATTTAATAGATGACCATATACATTTTCCTACTATGTCAATTTTAAGCAGCAAGATAGTCGATTTTCCCAGACTGCAATACAGGAATAAAACAGTAGTTTGTATCCTATCCATATTCTTCTTTCTCCCTTAAATTCATTCTACTATGATATAAATTATGACATAACTCATACTATAATATCGACTATGATACTATCATAGGTAAAATTATCACAATATGATATGTTTCCATAGAACTGGTTCATCACTAGATATATCTTAGACAGATACTCTTGAAAGATAATGAATTGGTTACAAAACTGGAAAATAGACTGAATCGCAGTCAGGAAATTAATAACACCAAACTCTTCCTTAAAACAAAAACTTGTGTTTTTAATGGGGGCCACTCCTTAACTGCCTACTTGAACTCAAAAGCTGGGGTCCACAGAAGGTTGTTGGCTATTCTCTTCAGATTTGATGGGTAATGTTGAGTATTGAGTCTTTTAGCATCTAAGCTCCTAAATCCCTTCCTGTGTGTTTCCCTTTAACATCAATCAGTCAGGTTTCAATGAGCTTTTTTTTATTATTTTTTTAAATTTTTATTTAAAGCAATGGGGTTAAGTGACTTACTGAGGGTCACACAGCTAGGCGATTATTAATGTCTGAGGTCACATTTGAACTCAGATCCTCCTGACTTCAGAACCAGTGCTTTATCCACTGTGCCACCTAGCTGCCCCTGATGAGCTTTTTTTAAAGCATGTTTATAGTAATACCAAGAACAACTGATAGAAAAATTACACCAAACCAAGGGGTTTGTATACACACAAGGACCCTAGGAAAAGTGGGTTCAAACAAAAAAAAAAACAGATATCGAGCACATGAATGGCTAGGAAAATACTTTCTAATACTGGCCCTGGAAGTCATTTCCCCATTTAGTGATATACTCATGAAGTTAGCTTTATATTTAGATCTCTCTTGAGTCAGATCTCTCTATTGGGCTTGTTCCTTGAAGGATATAACACCCCAAGGGACAGGCAGCTCTGCTGCCACCCAACAGTCTCTCCAAATCGACAGGATGAGTGCCTGAGCCCATCCCTTTACTATATTGCTGCTGGGTCCTGTCCCAACTTGTAAGACTGCCACCACCACCTCTGGAAAACTCTGCTAAAGATTCAGATTGATGGGGAGACTTCTGGATCTCCCAAACTCACCACATCACCTAGGAATTCTCATCTCCTAATATTCATTCACCTGAGATGAGGAAAGAATAAAAACAAAAAGGAAGTGCTATGTTGTCCATGGACACAGTGTGACTGGGGTGGAGTGGGTTGAAAGGAGAGAATGTGGCCAGCTGCTTCTCTTCCAGCCACGAACTCAAAGTAGTCCTCCTTCCTTGGAGCCATGAAGGAAAGAGACTTAAAGATGGACAGGCCAAATCTTTTCTATGCATACATACTCCATTCCAACTCAGCAACTCCTGAATCATCAGTTTTTCCAGCTCCATAACCAATTAGAAGACTTTATCCTCATATGGTACCAACTTCTGAGTCACTCATGTCTGGAAACTGGTTTACCAAAGTTTCCACATGGTTATATTGGAAGCTGACAGAGAATATATGAACATGTACTAAGGACTCAACCCTCATTGGACAGTCCTTCTCACTATATTAACAGTGATGTTCTGCTGGTAATGCTCTCTGTCAGAAAGGCATGAATACCAGGGTCTCTGAAGAATTAAAACTGTAGGTCACTTAAAAGACAAAGGGAAGAAATGAGCATATGTAAATTGACTGTGAAGAATTATGCAGAAGTATAGCTAATATTTTTATTGTGCTTTAAGATCTGCAAAGCAAATCACAAATATCTCATTTTATTTTCCCAGAGAAAGGGTCTATTATTATCCCCATTTTACAGATGAGGAAACTGAGGCAAATAACTTCCTCGGGATTACATAACTAGTAAGCATCTGAGCCTAGATTGGAAGTTCCTATCTCTAGATCTATCACTTTGACCGCTGTACCACCTAGTTGCCTGAAGCAGTCGAGAAAGTGACCAGAAATAAGGGTTTTTAATCTGGGTTCTGTAAATTTGGGATTTAAAAAAATATTTCCATAACTACATTGCAATATTGTTCCCTTTGTAATTCTATTTATACATTTAAAAAATGCATTTCTGAGGTGTTCATTGGCTTCCCTTGACTGCTAAAAGAATTCACTTAAAAAAAGGCAAAGAACTCTTGACTTTGAGAGAATTTACAACCCATGAACATTCTTGCTCAGCTCCAAATATTTATGAGTAACCTTTCATGCCAGTTATTAAATAGATATGAATTAAGTCTCTTCACACAATTTCCTACCAAGACAAGTAGACATATAGCAAATTTCTTAAAAATTAATTTTCAGAAAGCACAGTGTACCAAAGTGCTGTTATTTTGCTATGTGAGTAATATGAGTATTGTGAAAAATAAAATGAAATAATTAATAATTGGGACACTCCAAGAGTTGTAATTATTTGGAAACAAAATGAAATCAGACAGAGATTGTATATTTAATGAGGGAGCCCTTTGGGTATCATTAAACTTCATGTCCAGTTAACATAGAACAATGGGACAAATTGTTGCTAATAGGAAGTAATTTGTGAATACCAGTCTCTAAATACTGTTTGAATGTCTGTTTCATGCCAATCTATGTGTTTTATTTTGGTTCTTAAAAGGGCACATTTTTCACAGAGAAAACTTGCATGACAAAGATCAGAATTTTTCTAATTCAGATATGGGTGTATTTATTTGTTGACCCAGATAAATACTGCAGGAGATAAGTAGAACTCTAAAATTCCTAAAGGTTGGCCATAAACTCAAAGTAGATGTTCAGGCAGACTTGGGGAATGAATGAAAATTTGTTCATTCAAAAACAAGAAGCTTTCCTGACAATACAGTTTAATAGAGGCCAGATCCTGAATCAGCTTCATTTATGTTACCTGAACAGGTTCACACCAAATGTCACAATTACACCACCTTTGGACCAGATTTAAACTACTCCCATTGTCACGAAACCAGACTAGCAGGAACTATATTTGATTTATGCTCTGGGAAATATCTTCTCAATTTAAAAAAATATTAAAAATGCATGTTCTTTAACAGATTATTTTAGAAGCAATTTCAAATTTTGTTTTGGCACTGAACCCCAAATTATTTTAACTACATTTTAGTAACATGGTTCCCTGTATCAATAGAAGGTATCAGGAAGAGGTCTTATAGATATGCTCTAGCAATTATGATTTGGAAATGTTTTATACTTAATATTGGACAATGTAATAATCAACATACTTTTGAAAATTTCTCGACTCCCATTTATTTGACAGGTTAATAACCTGTCCCATGAAATAAGGAAAAATTATCAAAGAAGTGTAATTGTTAATATTCTCTGGAAATCCTTCTACGTATTTTGTTTGTTTTATTATACCTAAAACTATTCCTGGCACTACATCATTCTGATTTTAATTTTTAAAATTCAATTTAATTTTTTATTTAATTTAAATTTTTTCTTCATGTAATCTTTTGGAGGCAGTATGATAGTTTAAAAAAACCATTGGTTCTAGAAACAGAGGACTTAGATATAGATCCTTTCTGTTATATTTACTATCTGTGTAATCTTGGCCAAGTTATTTAAATTCTTTGTATCTCATTTATAAAATTAGAATAACAGATTAGATGACCTCCAGATCCATATAATCCTATGAAATGCATTTTCTTTGGTGTAGGAAAACCCAAGGGCAAAATCTCCCTTCACCAATTTAGAACACTGTTATAGAGATTCCTAGGGCACTAAGACCTTAAGTGATTTGCCCATGGTCACATATCTAGTACATAAAGAGACTTGAACCCAGGTCTTTTTTTTAATTTTTTTTTTAGGTTTTTCAAGGCAAATGGGGTTAAGTGGCTTGCCCAAGGCCACACAGCTAGGTAATTATTAAGTGTCTGAGACTGGATTAGAACCCAGGGACTCCTGACTCCAGGGCTGGTACTTTATCCACTACACCACCTAGCCGCCCCTTGAACCCAGGTCTTGTCCATTCCTAGGTTAGTCCCCTAACCTCTACACCAGTGGGGTCAAAACAAATGGGAAATGGGGCCAATTAAGCCATATATAAGGATCCCTGTTGGCCCAGTCAGATGCCATAAGATAGAACATTAAAACCCTAGCCTGAAATCTGTTTAACAACAGACTTTATTTGACAACATTTCCATTAATAATTGCCTACAAGAAAGTTCTGTGAAATTATTTATTAGACTTGACTCTATACACCCTTCCTGGGTAGGATAGAATATACACTGTTTTCTGACTTAGAAAACCTCACATTTACATTATCTGAATTATATTCTATTTTCATGTATTTCTTAAAAATATTTCCCAATAACATTTTAATCTGGTTCAGGTCTCACTCAAGAATGTTATCCCAGAAATAGGGCTCACTGACCGCATGTTTGAAACCTTTGCTCCACATCATCTAAACTGATTTGGAATGGATGAATGGGGAAAATATTTTTATGTTCATTCAAAAATTTTATTTTTGTTCATTTTATTTATGTTCATTTATGTCCATTCAAAAATACAGATTGAGCATCTATTATGTGCTATATTAACTATAGCAGGGACTATTCCTATACAGGAATATTCTTCAAGGAGTTTAACAATATTCCCTTCCTCAAAAATAGACTTAGAGCTACACCTCAATTTATTATATCCTGATTGAAAATGTGAGTATACTCACAAGTTGACAGCCAAAAAGAAGGTGGCAAACCTTCCTTTCCCATCGTTAGTCTCTAACATAACACGCATGATCTCATTTAATCCAAACCAAATGTTTCCCTGGTCAGTGCTTGATTGTATCTTTGCTGTTTGGTCAGCCACAGGCTTTCCTCTGTTGGGTACTTTGTGATCTCCGGAATACATCAAAACCCAACTTCACAATCACAGCCTCTCTAAGTCCCACACTAGTCATTTTCCTTCTGTGCCCTACCCTCCACAGTTGCTAAGCAAGTCCCTAATAAACTTCATGAAGCAGGATAGCCAGATGCTCTGAGAGAGAGCAACAAAATCCTGGCCTGAAGTCTGGCCAATACTAAACTTTATTTGACAATGATTGCATCAGTGCTTGTTGGCTACAGTAGAGTTCTGGGAAATTATTTCTTAGATTTGGCTCATCCTCACCATACCCTGCCTGGGTAGGGGGAAAAACATACTCTGTACTTCCATAAAGTCTTATATAGCCAGATATTTTCCTAATTAACTTGCCTAAACTCAAGAGGATTGGGGAAAAGGCCAAAATGGGAGGTGGAAAATGGGAAACAGTGAGCTGCAACAAAGCCTTCAAAATAGTGTAGATCTAGGCTTAGCTGCCCAATTATCAAGCTCTTTGAGCTCAGGCAAGTCTCTGAGCCTTAGTTTCTTCACTTGTAAACTATAACAGCATATTAGTCTTTGTATTAACAATTAATAGATTTGAACTGAAGCCTCTCTAAATATTCTCCTGCAAACCTGCAGGATTAAAAGAATTTTTTAAAAGGTCAATATGGTGGTATGCATTATTGTTACATAAACTCATAAACTCATCTGTAAGGTACAATCTATAGATTAAAATTTTGGTAAAACGAGATCTTTATTAACTAATCTAAGTGCTAGGGGAGATAGTTCCATATACATTTCTTGGTGTTGGTTTGAAAATGTGTGGATAGAGACAGAAGGAGATAAATGAAATGATCCTTACTGTCTCTTCCAAGTTCTTAAAGAGGGATGGGGGGAAAGAGTTCCAGATTTGGAATTATCAAAGGTCTGGGTTCAGATCCCACTTCTGAGATTTATTAGTTCTTTGACCTTAGGGCAAGTCACTTAACTTTTCTGAGGCATAAACTTAAAAGGAAAATATCAATACACATGGTAATTACATATTGTAAGACTCAAATAAGTTAATACGTATAAAGTACTTTGAAACCTTAAAGTGATATAAAAATATCATTTATTATTATTAATTTATCAAGCACACATTCCTTACTGCTAAGTCACTGAACACAAGTGAATATATGCGATAGCTGAAAGAAAAATTATTTATTGGCTGTTTTGACAATGGCAGTTTCTATATACTCTTTTTTATGAGTAACCTTGAAGTTTCCCTCATGTACAAAAGAGGCTTTAATGAATGTAGAGGCTTGTTATCCAAAGCAATCTGTCCATAGTTTTGTTTTGTTTTTTAAAAAAGACAGATTCAAAATTTACTCCCAGGACTGGCTACATTAATGAAGAAAAATGTATTTATTCTCTTTCCTCTAATTGTACATTCCACATTTTGAGCTGAAATGAAGAGATATTGTTAGATAATACATGTGATAGAATGAATTACCACATTGATCCCTATGAGTATAGTACTACCGATGTTGAGCCTAAAAGCACCTTACACTTCACTGTACAGGTAAGGAAATTGAAAATTGGAGAGATTAAGTAATTCGTCCAAGCTCACACAGATGATTAGCTGTACAACCAAGGACCACACAGCTGGTATGCAGAAGAGTCAAGATTTAAACCCAGGTACTCTGATGATCAAACTAATGCTCTTTCCAACTCTATCTCACTGTCTCCCCTTAATAGCCCTCTAAAAAAGACTCTGATCTGAACTGGAAGAAGCTTTACAGACCATTGAATCCAATCTTTTACTATACTAATAAAGGAGCTAAAGCTCAGAGAGGTAGAGGTAGAGTTGAGATTTGAATTCAGTCATTTTCTCTACCTGATTCTAGGTTGAAATGAAGTAGGAATAAAAAAAACTAGGAAATCCCTGGTAGAATCATCAGAAAACCTGAGTCTTTATATGATGCTGTTGGTCAACCATAGGTAATTGTTACTGACTTAAAAGAACAAGGATGGACCTCAAATGATGAAGTAGATGAACCTTGTTTCTACACTTCTCCCATGATGCTCCCTTCTTCACCCTTCCCATCAAACATCTCGATCTGCTAAATACAATTTATCGTTACTTAATGTTCTGCTCTTTTCTTTACAAGATAACAACTGGTTATTATTTTGACAAAGGGGTCATAGAAGACAATTTACTCTCTCCTATAGTTGATGTACTCATTATAACAATAGATTGTTTTGTCCAACCCAAAGAATAATCTGGTGATAAGAATAACATATCAAATAGGAAGAGAGAGGTTGTCATACTGGGTCAAAAGGAAAGGATATTTAAGGATCAGATACCCCTTAAATCACAGAAATTCAAAGGTCATTCTCAAAAGGTCTGAGTGCCACCTTACTGCTACTAACTAGCAATATGACCTTGTGCATGTAGCTTCACCACTTCTACTTTCTTTAAAATCAGGGAGTTGGAGAAGATAATCTTAAAAGTCTCAGGGGGGCAGCTAGGTGGCTCAATAGATAGAGCACTAGCCCTGGAGTCAGGAGGATCTGAGTTCAAATCCAGACTTAGACATTTAATAATTACATAGCTGTGTGATCTTGGGGAAGTCACTTAACCCCCACTGCCTTGCAAAAAAAAAACCAAAAAACAAAAAAGAGTTCCTTGTAGCTTTAATATCCTATCATTCACACCCTGAGATCTTAACATTATTAATCTAGAAGGTAGATCCTGGCTTGATGCAGGCTTTGAAAGAGTACAACCTGGAGAAGTCCTTATCAGTTTGGGAAACCCATAAGGAATAGATTTTGTACCCCCCTCCAAAAAAAAAAAAACACAGATCATTCACAGTTCTACCTCAATCAATGGGAACCATGCAAAGTTAATAATATCACTTCCCAAAATCATCTACTTAAAACACTATCAGTCTAGATCCATTATAAAAGTTTTTGAAATTTCAGAAGTAATTTACCTGAGAATTTTTAAGTTGTGCTGCAGAGAAATCTATAAAAGTGACTTCATCACAATTTGAGAATCATAAAAGAAGTAAAAATCATGGTAACATCAAGTCACTATATCTTAGGAAGAAAAAAAATCACATATTTTTAATATTAATTAAATCTGGGCTTCAAAGATCCAATTTTAGTACCAAATTTTAGTACCAAATAACATTTCATACAATATACCAATATAAGGCCAAAATGGGTTCATTTTTTAGACATAAAGGATGATAGAAACAAATTGGGGAAGTATGAAAAATTTTACTTATCAGATCTATGGATAAGGAAAATATATGTGACCAACAAGATATAGAGAGGATCATGGAAGTAAAATGGATACTTTTGATTATGTTGAATTAAAAAGTTTTTACACAAGCATAACCAATTTAACAAAGAATAAAAGAAAAGCAGGAAATTGGGGGGGGGATTTTATAGGAAGTTTCTCTGATAAAGGTCTCATTTCTCAAATATATTGTGAACTGAATCAAATTTATAAAATATAAATCATTCCCCAATTGATAATGGTCAAAGGACCAAATAAACAGGTAGTTTTCAGAAGAAGAAATCAAAGGTTTCTGTAGTCATATGAAAATGTTATAAATCACTAATGATTAGAGAAATACAAATTAAATATCTATCAGATTGGCTACTATGACAAAAAGGGAAATGACAAATTTTGGAGGGTATGTGAGAAAACTGAAACACTAATGCACTGTTGGAACAGATGTGAACTGATCCAATCATTCTGGAGAACAATGTGGAACTATGCCCAAAGAACTACAAAACTGCATACATTTTTACTCAGTACTATCCCAAAGAAATCAAAGAAAAAAAGAAAATGATCAATATGTACAAAAATATTTATAGCAACTCTTTTTGTGTTGGCAAAGAATTGGAAATAGAGAAGGTACCCCATCAATTGAGAAATGGCTGAACAAGTTGTGATATACTTTTTTGATGGAGTGCTATTGTGCTATAAGAAATGACAAAGGGAATAGTTTCAGAAAAACTTGGGAAGACTTACATGAACCGATGCATAGAGTAATAGCAAAAGCAGGAGAACATTGTACACAGTAATAGAAATATTGTACAATAATAAGCTATGAATAATTTAGCTATTCTGATCAATATAATAATCTAAGACAATTTCAATGGACTTAAGATGAAATAATGCTTTCCACTTCTAGAGAGAGAGAATTGACTGCCTCTGAATGAAACATGAAGGATAATTCTTTTCACTCTCTTTATTTTTCTTGCTTGTTTTGTACAACATGGCTAAAACAGAAATACATTTTTCATGATTTCATGTATGTAATTTATATCATTTTTCTTGCTTTCTCAATAAATGGGGATGTATGAAAGAGAAAGAAAAAATTCAGAACTCTAAATTTTAATAATAAATGGTAGAAAAGAAACAATAAATTTAAAAATAAACCCTAGATTGACCAAACTGAATCAATAGCTTAGAACAGCATTGATACTAGGGAACTTTCAAAATATTCATTGTGTTTCCTTAGTGTAATATATTAAGATCTCAATTTGATAATTCTATAGGCAAAATAAACTTGGAAGCTCATTTAAGTCTTGTTTCTATTAAAACCACCCCTATTATTCACGTTTCCCTAGCAAAGCTGGGGCAAGCCATGTAACCAGGCAAACAATAGCAGAATCAGTTCTTACACAAGAGGAACTATGCTACTCACTCAATTACATGACTACAAATATTTGGCAAGAAACACGTTGATAAGATTGCCATAAACCACATAGTTCTGAATTCTTTGAGCCAAAATGGGTGGAGGAAAAAAAGTCAACAGACTTTTTTTAACTTGAAATAAAGTTTTATATGAAAACAATTAGCTATTTAGGTGACTCTATCCAATCATGCATGGATACTTTCTCTACCAGTACAAATCAAAAGCTTTTTGTTGCCCTATGTTATTCCTTTCCATATTTTCCCAATAAATCTTCACCAAAACCCACTCAACATGAGAGAGGCCTTCTTCTAGTGACTTTACAATCTCAGAAGTACCATAATGTAGTACTTGGAATATCCATCTACTTTCTCTTATTCTCAATGACCACCAACCCACTTCCATAGCTGGAAACAGCTCATTGATTATTTTTTTTTAATCTGTACAGATATTTGCTTATGCATGACCATCCATTTTTAAGATGTAATAAACTAAGATACACAAAGGCATAGTAGATAGAAAGTCAACTTCAGCATCTTAAAGATCTGGATTTGAGCTTGACCCATGATATATACTGGTAGTGGGATCCTAGACAAGTAAGGAAACAACCTCTCAATGCCCTAGCAAAATCATTAAGATTTTGAGTTAAAGAACATTTGTGATCATCATTGATACAGGTAATTTATTTTAGAATTCCCTGAATGCCAGTAATTAAAAAAAAACAATAGGGCAATTAGGCAGTGCAGTGGCTAGAACACCAGCCCTGGAGTCAGGAGGCCCTAAGTTCAAATCCAGCCTCAGACATTTATTAATTGTCCAACTGTGTGACCTTGGGCGAGTCATTTAACTCCATTGCCTTAAATAAATAAAAAAAATTTAAAGCAGCGTAGAATATTTCCTTAAAATACAAATAACCATTCGACTTGATCCTTCCTTTTTTGGATATGGAACTAAACAGATTTCTAGTCACATGAATCCAGGAGGGACATCACCTCTAAAGTTTACAAGAGTATGTTTTGAGTTGAAGTCATGGAATTACATTTCTTTTATCTATTTAATATTTTATTATTCCACAATTATATATAAAACAATTTTCAATATTAGGTTAAAAAATTTTGAGCCTCAAATTCTCTCCCTTCTTTCACACCCACCTCAATGAAAAAGTAAGCAATTTGATGCAAGGTTATATCTGTGCAGTCTTGCAAAACATATTTCCATATTAGTAATATAAAAGAAAACAGATCAGAAAACATCAAAAATAAATAAAAACATTTTAAATATGCTTTGATCTCCATTCAGACAACACCAGTTATTTCTCTAGCATTTTTCATCATAAGTCCTTCAGAGTGATCTTGGATCAATGTATTGCCAAGAACAGCTAAGACATTCATAGTTGATCATCATATAATATTGCTGTTCCTGTATACAACATTCTCCTGGTTCTACTCATTTCACTTTGTATCAGTAAGTCTTCCCAGATTTTTCAGAAAACACATTACTCATCATTTATTATAGGGCAATAGTATTCACAATTATATAGCATAATTTGTTCAACCAATTAATTTCACAATTGATAGACATTCCCTCAATTTCCAATTCCTTGTCACCAGAAAAAAGCTGCTTTAAATATTTTTGTACATAGAGGTACTTTTCCTTTCCTACTGTTTATCTTGTTTGGGACCTAATAGTGTTAAGAATTACACTTCTTAAGAAACCAACAGTGATCAAAGCAAAAATCATTCTATATTATATTTGTCTCTGACTTTAACCAATCTAATGTATATTTCATAAAACTGAAATTATCTCAGTAAAATATATTTCACTAAAGTAATATGCCTGCCCTCTATAGGGAGTCCTGTCCATATTCATTTCATACTCTTATATTAGACATTCTCCATGACTGGTAAACATGTCTAAAAAAGTTTTACATAGTTT